>NC_143040.1:43566749-43739249 GCF_057628025.1 Oncorhynchus mykiss | reverse complement strand
ACTCTTGGGGAGAGTGAGTGAAATTGAGGCCATAAACAACCACATTTAAAAGGGCCTGGAAGTTGTTTGTTTTAGTGCAAAGGTATTTTAAAGGGGCACTCACCACATGGGATTTTAATGAGTTTTTATTTTCTGAGTTTCCATTACACACGCAAATTCTTTTGATAAAGGAATGTTCTGGGAACATGGAAATACAAAAATGTTGGAACTAGTTGACTATTGTTTGCAATTTGTTTAATATAGTGAAAAACACTGCTTTGGAGGGTTTTGTATGACCTATGACCTTCTGATGACTTTCCGTTGTGGCTTGATCACCCGCATTGGAAAGCCATTTGGATAATGAATTTATGGTCATTTGTAATACTGCTTTCAAAATAATTTGTATAAATGGTAAATATGTTTCTTAGCCATATTTGTAATTTGGACCACTGTGAAGAGGGAGAGGGCATTGCTTTTAACTAAGGGTATGCTGCTTTAAGTCTATTTTCCTATGACCATAGGGGTTAAATCACTTTTCTTTGTGGAGTTTTAGGTTAGTTGAAATTTGGTTTTATATATATATATATATATATTTGTTTTGTTTTGTTTTACATTACTCTCATATGGAGAGATGTGTGTAAAACATGGAGGAGGATTCAGTTTTTTGGGGGTTTGAATTGAAGTTATACAACTTAAGTGATATGTGAAGGAGTGTATTGTATTGTTGAGTGTATTGTATTGTTGTGTTTGTTTTGTTCTATTCCCGAGGGGTATAGGTCTAACTTCTTGATCCTTGGCTCTACGATGGAGTTGACAGTGAGATGGGAAGTATAAACCAATTTGAAAGAATAGTTTCAATAGAACGTTTTGATATTCTCTGTGAAATATGTTTAGGTATGTGTATTAAGAATAATTGGTAAAAGTAATAATTTATCATGTAGTTAATGAACTGAACTAAACTGTTGTTCTGATCTGTTCTTTCGAGGTTATCATGAAAAGTGACATCAGACGGTATCTTAATGCATGGAAGAGATAATTGGACCGAATAGTGTGTGTACCTCAAAACCCCCTCCATCTGGCTGAAGCAGTGTGACAAAGGCATTGAAGGCTTTCCGAACCACTTCTACCGAGAGAAAAGAACCAAGCCAGAAATTGGTGTACAGTCTCAGATCTAAGCTATCAACTGCTTTTCTTTCATGTTTATCTCATACTGTGAGAGTCCACTTGGAGTGATCATGGAGAAATATCTGTTCTAACATTTTCTTATGATGCTGGTATATTGGTTGACGAATGGACAAGACATGAGTGGTAAAGATGAGACATTGATATTGGGACATTATCATGGGCCATCCACTTTGAACTGTAAAGATATCTGAAGAAGAACGAAAGAGACGCCAGAAGAATCAGTGCCTGAGAGGGGGGGTTGGTCAACTGTGCCATTAAATTGTTTATACTTTTGTGGTATCAGGTTGATTGAAGAGGTCTACACCATGTAAATTGTAGTAATTTAGATTAAGAATGCATTGAGATACTGATCTGTATATAATCATGATTAAAAAAGTTAATAGTAGAATTATGGGATAATTATACTGAATGTAAATCTGCTAATATTAATGTGTGTTAAATTGAGGTTTTTACTTTGAGTGATAAGACAAAGTTGAATCACTGAGGAATGCCATTCTAAATATTGGTTGGATAAATAGTTGGGTTGTTACTTATGATTTGGAATATGAATGATTTCCCTAACCTATTCTCTATTCCTGTGTATATTTCTGAGCATGAGGACTTAGAGGGATGTCTGTCCTATATGTTGTGAGGAGGCCTGTGTTTAGATACTGGTTCTCATGTAACTTAGGGAGAATTTCTAAATATTGGTTATGTTTTTAATTTCCTCAAATGGATTATTCTGTGTTATTAAACATGTGCAAGTTTGTCTTGTAGAATAAAGGTTGTAAACTTAGTTTCAGAAGGGAGAAAGCTTACATATAAGCTAAGGTATTTGACATTGAGGGGATTTGAATTTGAATTTCCTTTTAAATATTGAGTATGTAATTAATATTCTGATTCTTTAGAAGGGACAATGTCCCTGAGAGGGGAATGTTGGAGACTAATCAGAATTAGTTGGTAACATAGGTAAGATGTTTTATATTCATCATATGTTTGTAAGTTACTTCTCATCAGAATGTTTATTTCCATGACAGGATTTATACGCAACATACACCTATATATCTTTCAACTATGCTGTGATGTTTAACGTACAATTTCAATCTATCTAATCAAATAGAATCCACAGATTGCGAGTTGAAGATAAATACTTTTACTAAGAGTATCAGTATATTAGTTATTGACTGACCCGGTCTCTCCAAATCTCTTAACAGTACTTTTTCTAGGGTCAATTTTAAATCAATGCTATGCATTTTGCTAAAGCACGAAGTCTTGAATCTTGCTTTGTTTTATATATCAACTCATACACCCTCTACCGTGGAATCAGTACATCAAAAATCTCTTCACAACTATTTTGCAATCTGTATGGCACAGTTGTCAACATCCTGGTCCTCAAATGAAACTGGTTTTCTTTTTTTGATATTTTTATTCCTCCGCAACTTATGATCTTTTATATTGGGATGACAGACCAGTTTCCTCCTCCTCCCACTGCCACCTGCCTCCTCCATTTTTGGGGTAATGCTGATAACCCCATGAAGGACATAACTCTACCATTCCAATTTACAAAATACCCTTTTCAAACATCTTTCCCATAAATACAGGTATTTTACAAACCAGCACATTTGAGTTCAGCAATCATATTTGTTGAAAATATTTGTTCTATATTTTCAGGGGGGTGAAATTGAAATTGTAGCCAGCTCTGCAATGCTTGTTTGAAAAGGAGAAATACTTTGAATAAAGTATCATTTTCAATTAATCGAAAATGAGACATGGCAATCTGCACAAAGGCAACAAGGCCATTTTTAAACAACGGATTTTCTTTTCTTCATAATCTACTTGAGAGCCATTTAGGGTTCAAGTAAAACTTTTGAATAAGTGAAGCTTTTAGAGAGAGTGTAACGCTGTTCGTGTGAGGAAGAAGGAGTAGACTAAAGCGCAGCGTGGTACTTGTTCATGATGTTTATTATAACCTGAACACTAAAACAAAAGTGGAACAAAACGCAACAGTTCTGTCAGGTACTCACACAAAACAGAAAACAACTACCCACACCCATAGTGGGAAAACAGGCTGCCTAAGTATGGTTCTCAATCAGAGACAACGATTGCCAGCTGCCTCTGATTGGGAACCATACCAGGCCAAACACATAGCAATACAAAACCTAGACTACAAAACATACAATGCCCACCCCAACTCACGCCCTGACCAAACTAAAACGGAGACATAAAAAAGGAACTAAGGTCAGGACGTGACAGAGAGGTTTATTGCTCTTATATTTAATAATCTCAACCCACCCAATTCATATTTATTATATAGATAGGCATGCTTTATTTTGTCTGGTTTAGCATCCCGGACAAATCTTTAGGAGTAGGCCGCCCCATAAATGAGTAAACTGAGATATGACTAAATGTCAGCGTATGCGCTACTGGTGTTGAAGTCAGGTGCAGGAGAGCAGAGAGTTGTGATCAGGCGCACACTTTTTTTCGGCAGAAGCAAACAACAGACAGACACAACAGTGTCCAACAAACCTCCAGCCAAAGGCAAAAGTGCAAAGCAAGACAAAGTCACAAATAAACAAAAATGTTTAACAATTAAACATACTCCGGGTTGACACATAGTACCCGGGGGAAAAACCAGCTAGGCGCGACAATACAAAACACGTAACAAAACAATCCCACAAAAAGACATGGGGGGAACAGAGGAATATATATGCAGTTGATTAGGGAATGTAAACCACATGTGCGGGGAACAAGACAAAACAAATGGAACAATGGAAAATGGA
The DNA here is from genome assembly GCF_057628025.1 of Oncorhynchus mykiss. Classification (NCBI taxonomy): domain Eukaryota; kingdom Metazoa; phylum Chordata; class Actinopteri; order Salmoniformes; family Salmonidae; genus Oncorhynchus; species Oncorhynchus mykiss. The sequence goes on along the minus strand of NC_143040.1, from coordinate 43,735,326 downwards.
GAGGCGATGGCTAGAAGGCCAGTGACGTCGACTGCCGAACGCCGCACAAACAAGAAGGGGAGCCGACTTCGAAGTCGTGACAGTACCCACCCCTTGACGTGCGGCTCCAGCAGCTCGCTGACACCGGCCTTGTGGACGACCCGGAGGGCGAGGCGCCGTACAATCCGGACGGAAACAGTGGAACTCCCACAGAGTCCAACATGTCCGTCACCGGAACCCAGCACCTCTCCTCCGGACCATACCCCTCCCACTCCACGAGGTACTGAAGGCCCCCCGCCTGACGTCTTGAATCCAGGATGGAACAGACTGAGTACGCCGGGGCCCCCTCGATGTCCAGAGGAGGCGGAGGAACCTCCCACACCTCAGACTCCTGGAGCGGACCAACCACCACCGGACTGAGGAGATACACATGGAAGAGGGGTTAACAGTTGCCGGGTAGCCGGGTGGCGGGTGCCAGGTAGAGATCCAGCTGCAACAGGAAACCCTGGCAGCGGGCAGCTGTCCCATCGTACTCCCGGGGAAGGGCGAGACAAATCCCACTGGGACCGGGTGCAGGGGGGCGAGTATTGGGGACCCGGGTTGTGCTGGCGGAGGCGCTGGAGGAACTCCCTGTCACTCCCAGCAGTCCATGGTTTGAACGACGCAGTCCATGGCGGCGCCGAGATCATGGAGCATTGCTGCGTGCTCCCGGACGCACTCCTCAACCCCTATACCAGGGGCACCTGCTTCTGCTGACTCCATATTCGGGTGTGGAATTCTGTAAGCGGTGCAGGGAAGTCAGGTGCAGGAGAGCAGAAATGGGTAACAGCCGGAGCACTTTAATGATGCAAAAACAAACGGCACCCAGAACAACAAAATACGGGTTGAAACAACCCTTCGCCAACCAGTCAGAAATGTACAAAACACTTACAACAAACAATTCCACACACAGACATGGGGGGAACAGAAGGTTATATCCATGTCAAATAATGAGGGAATGTAAACCAGGTGTGTAGGAAAACAAGGCAAAACAAATGGAAAATGAAAGGTGGATTGGTGATGGCTAGAAGACCGGTGACGTCGACAGCCGAACTCCGCCCGAACAAGGAGAGGAACCGACTTCAGCGGAAGTCGTGACAACCCCATAACACCATCTATGTAATGTGTCCGTTAATGAAAGGATGCCAATTCTGATTTATGCTCAGTCTGCAGCTTTAAAGCTTGAAATTTAGAACCTGTTTTGTGCTTACGCTCTACTCCTTGTACTCTGTGTCATTGCCAAACATTCCTCGGCATGACAAGGATTGGGAAGGAATGGAATGTTAGTAAAAACAGACTGGATTTTTCCAGGCTACAGCTTTGATACTGCAACATACTCAAAAGTAGTTCAAACAGATGCTCCTAAATTAAAATGTCAAGGATTATTCTCTTGAATTTCTTTAAATATGATCCTAAAATCATATTGAAAACGACAGGATTGTGGGCCATCAATAAATGGTCTGACACCTGTCCCAAACTACAGAAGAATGAAGTTAGCCCCCTTGGCTATTTTTTTGAGAGAATAGCACAGGATGCTGCTATTTTTGTTGCAGAATCTTTGCAGAGTCCCACAGCTGTCAGATGCGAGAGGAGACATTAATATACTCTAGTTCTCCAGCAGGAGACAATGAAAGGTTATAGTAAATGCCTGTGTGTCAAAAAAATAAAAAATACATAATCACTGGCTCAACCACCATCAAATATTTAACAAAGAACAGTGAGGGAGGGAGCAAGTAAAGTAAAAAAAAACAGTAGATCACACTGAATTCCCAAGGCCTCTATGGACTTTTTTTGTTCAGTTGTCAGCAAAGCACTTTGCCACTGTGGAAGCATTTAAAAAATAAATACATCCTGGTTTTCCAGAGGAGAGACCATTAATACACAAGGTATACTGGGCATGTGTATTACTATTTCATATGGACAGTCTATTTTAATTCTGGACTCCCAACCTCATGGTGTTATAAGGAGAAATAAAGAGGTAAGCAGGATCAAACCAGGGTTGTAATCTAGATTTAATACTGAATACGTAGAATCAGAAACAAGCCAAATGTTATATTATAAGCTAATTACGACATGGCAGTAGAGCCTTTGTGTTAGCTACAGTAACTCATATCTCAAGTACTCAGACAAATAGGCAAGCTACAATGTGCTGATGGTCAGTACATCTAGACTCCATGCAATGCAATTGATTAATTTGAGGATACGACCCTTCATCTCAATTTCTGCCTAAAATGACATAACCAAATATAACTGTAGCTCAGGACCTGAAGCAAGTATATGCATTTTCTTGATACTACTTGAAAGGAAATACTTTGAAGTTTGTGGAGATATGAAATTAATGTAGGATAATATAACACAATAGATCTGGTAAAAATATTTTAAAAGATAACAAAAACAGGCATTTTCTAGTTCTATTTTTATTGCATCATCTTTGAAATGCAAAAGAAAGGTCATACATTGAGATAGGAAGCTGGTGATAATTGAGATGTTGTCGGCAAGAGGGGAACAGTGTGTGCAAAGTTTCAGACTGATACATTCAAGAATGAGAGAGCTACATAATAGTTTGTCTGAAGTAGTCCAGGTTTCCCTCACGAGCCCAAAAGTACCCAAGAGGCCGAATGAGTCAATTGATACATTTTCAAGTACATAACTATAGAGAACATACAAAAATGAAATGGTATACAGAGAGCGAGGTTAGTAAAACATCGGCGGATTACTAACCACCGGTCCTGGGAACCATCATTACGTGCAGCTGCGCTTCATCATTAAGCACACCTGGACTTCATTACCTCACTCATTACCTCCCCTTTATCTGGCACATTCCTTAGGTTCCTACCCCAGGCAGTATCATTTATGTTGTTCATGTCTAGACGCTACTCCTACATTTTATTGTTCCATGTTTCTTCTTATATTAAACTTACCACCTGCTTCTCGACTCCCAGCGTCTACGTTACAATATATCTATAAACATATTATATAGAGTATGGGGAACACAATCACTACAATGAAATAAGTGGACCAATAGGCAATAAGACACTCAAAAACCACAGCCACAACATGTCATAGCCAACATACTGTAACACATGCAATTGCATTAGCATGAAAATCAAAAATGTTTTTTTACTTACTGACTCTCCCGGTCAATTTCTGCAATAATCTCATCCACATTTCTATGCTTGGACTTTAGTCTATCCACTCTTAGTAGCCATGTTGTACTTTTTGAATGTTTTGAAAAGTTTGTAGAAGAAAGCGAACCGCTGCATAACATAAACGTCCCTGTGTCCTGTTGATTTTCAATTGAGAATGAATCGTGTTACACAGAGGTCTGGCATAACAGCCATTTGTCCTACAAAGGGCAATCACATACTCATAGAAAACTAGCTAGATAGCCAATGAGCTGGGCTATGTTTCAAAACGATAGGTGGTCATTGGACCAAGACACTGTCAATCAAGTGAACACCGCCTGTCTCATTGGTGTGTAATGATGGCTGACCTTCATGGGCAAATTGACGTGTTGTGTAGCCAATACATAATATAGAATGATGAAACAAAGTTTGGTTACCTTCTATAGTAAGCTGAGGATTGCACAGAAACTGAACTTGACTGGGTGAGACAAGGTTTAGCCGATTCAATTTCATAAATTGTTTTGTTGCAAGTTAAAAGAGTCAGAATTAATGTGAAATGCTGTATACAACATGGATCGTGTTAGGATATAAGCATTTATTTTATCAAACAAAAATACACTACATTTTATCTCTGGGACCCTCAGGATGACAAATCAGAGCAAGATTACTGAATGTAAGAACTTTATTTACCGTCAGAGGGGAATACATCAAACCAGTTTCCTTGATAAAAGTGTTTTGTTGTCGTGCACTATCCTCAAACAATAGCATGGTATTTTTTTAGCTGTAATAGCTACTGTAAATTGGACAGTGCAGTTACATTAACAATCATTTAAGCTTTTTGAAGATATAAGACATGTCTATGGCCGGGAAAGTTGGCTGCCATTCCAGTCAAATATTGCACATTGAGCAGCAACTGTCCCGATTTTGGGACACTGATCCAGTAGAGGATATGTTTTGTATACTCAGTGGAGATCACTTAATATAATTGGATCCATTTTATTTCCCTCATAATCTTAAACTAACCAGGGGTAGGCCTGAGCTTTTTCAATTTTCTTCAATTAAAGGTAAGCCTATGGCATACCCTCTCATACCCCCTCAATTCGAGTCTTGGTTTGAACTTAAAATGAATATCCCTTCACTGAAATTGAGGTAGGCTATTTAAAGAGTGCATGGTGGGTGGAGTAAATGACAGACACATTTACAGACATAGCAGCCTATAGCCTAATTTCATCTTTCAAACAGGGATGCCTACCTCTTATTTCTTAAATAGGAACAAATAAGACCCAACACAAAGCCCTCTTGTTGTTAGTAAAGTAAACATTGTTAAAATGAATTATGCCTACTTGAATTTGCATACCTTTAGCACCATGAGCTGTCCATTTCTGATTGATTGTGCCGTGGCTGCTGCTTCAAGTGTCAGCACCACAATGTAAGTAACTCGAATCTGGCTTATTGTAAGGTCAATAACTCTGATAAATAGCAAGAAACATATTGTTTTTAATACAATCAAATGTAGTAGTAGCAAGCTATCAAATTTGACCTCGGGTCCTCCTTCTCCTTCTCATCCTCACACTCTCCTTCTCAAACTGAACAGAACATAGGCTAGTCCGCACGTTTTTTTAAACTAGGTCTAATCAAAAAATTATATTTGGAAGAAACCTCTGACCCCATTGGATAAGCAGCACAACGTTTTTGATCAGCAAGATCAGAGCAGGCCAGGGCTCAGGGTTGGAATATCCTTTGCAGTGTGTAATGCAGCCTAGTTTTATTACACTATCCCAGCAGATGTGTTAGAAATACAACTTTGCTCTGTGCTGCTTCGTACATGCTCTTCATAGCCTATTGATTGAGACCACATTAAATAGCCTATAGGCTAATGGGGATCCTAAGTATGTTTTATTCACTGCTATAGCACACTCTGCCAACCCGGATGTCCTAGCTGTGTCTGAATCCTGGCATAGGAAAGCCACCAAAAACCCAGAAATTTCCATCCCTATCTATAACATTTTCCGACAAGATAGGACTGCCAAAGGGGATGGAGTTGCAATCTTCTGCAGAGATAGATAGCCTGCAGAGTTCTGTCTTACTATCCAGGTCTGTACTCAAACAATTTGAACTTCTACTTTTAAAAATCCACCTTTCTAGAAACAAGTATAGACCACCTTGCTATAGACCACCTTCTGCCCCCAGCTGTGCCCTGGAGACCATATGTGAATTGATTGCCCACCATCTATCTTCAGAGCTCGTGCTGTTAGGTGACTTAAACTGGGACATGCTTAACCTGTTAGAGCTCTAGGGGCGCTATTTCATTTTTGGATAAAAAACGTTCCCGTTTTAAGCGCGATATTTTGTCACGAAAAGATGCTCGACTATGCATATTCTTGACAGTTCTGGAAAGAAAACACTCTGAAGTTTCAGAATCTGCAAAGATTTTGTCTGTAAGTGCCCCAGAACTCATTCTACAGGCAAAACCAAGATGATGCATCACCCAGGAATTAGCAGAATTTCTGAAGCTCTGTTTTCCATTCTCTCCTTATATGGCTGTGATTGCGCAACGAATGAGCCTACACTTTCTGTCGTTCGCCCAAGGTCTTAGCAGCATTGTGACGTATTTGTAGGCATATCATTGGAAGATTGACCATAAGAGACTACATTTTCCAAGTGTCCGCCTGGTGTCCTGCGTCGAATTCGGTGCGCAATTGCCAGCTGCTTCTACTTTACCATTTGATTCAGGGGAGAAAGCATGTGTCCAAGAACGATGTATCAATGAAGAGATATGTGAAAAACACCTTGATGATTGATTCTAAACAACGTTTGCCATGTTTTCAGTCGATATTATGGAGTTAATTTGGAAAAAAGTTCGCGTTTTGAGGACTGAATTTTGGGATTTTTTTTGGTAGCCAAATGTGATGTATAAAACGGAGCTATTTCTAATACACAAGGAATCTTTTTGGAAAAACTGAGCATCTGCTATCTAACTGAGAGTATCCTCATTGAAAACATCAGAAGTTCTTCACAGGTAAATGATTTTATTTGAAGGCTTTTATGTTTTTGTTAATGTTGCGTGCTGGATGCTAACGCTAATGCTAACGCTAAATGCTAACGCGAAATGCTAACGCTAGCTAGCTACTTTTACACAAATGATTGTTTTCCTATGGTTGAGAAGCATATTTTGAAAATCTGAGATGACAGTGTTGTTTACAAAAGGCTAAGCTTGAGAGATGGCATATTTATTTCATTTCATTTGCGATTTTCATAAATAGTTAACGTTGTGTTATGCTAATGAGCTTGCTGATAGATTTACACAATCCTGGATACAGGGGTTTTTTCATAGCTAAACGTGACGCAGAAAACGGAGCGATTTGTCCTAAACAAATAATCTTTCAGGAAAAACTGAACATTTGCTATCTGAGAGTCTCCTCATTGAAAACATCTGAAGTTCTTCAAAGGTAAATGATTTTATTTGAATGCTTTTCTGTTTTTTTGTGTAAATGTTGCCAGCTGAATGCTAATGCTAAATGCTACGTTAGCCATCAATACTGTTACACAAATGCTTGTTTTGCAATGGTTGAGAAGCATATTTTGAAAATCTGAGATGACAGTGTTGTTAACAAAAGGCTAAGCTTGAGAGCTAGCATATTTATTTCATTTCATTTGCGATTTTCATGAATAGTTAACGTTGCGTTATGGTAATGAGCTTGAGTCTGTATTCACGATCCCGGATCCGGGATGGGGAGATCAGAAAGGTTAACACCCCGGCCATCCTACAATCTAAGCTTGATGCCCTCAATCTCACACAAATTATCAATGAACCTACCAGGTACAACCCCAAATCTGTAAACACAGGCACCCTCATAGATATCATCCTGACCAACATGCCCTCAAAATACACATCTGCTGTCTTCAACCATGATCTCAGCGATCACTGCCTCATTGCTTGCGTTCGTAATGGGTCTGCGGTCAAATGACCACCCCAAGGAATAGATATAGCCCGTGGTTCACTCCAGACTTGACTGCCCTTGACAGGCACAGAAACATCCTGTGGTGTACGGCATTAGCATCAAATAGCCCCCGCATAATGCAACTTTTCAGGGCAGTTAGGAAAGCAAAGGCTAGCTTTTTCAAAGAAATTTGCATCTTGCAGCACAAACTACAAAATTTTCTGGGACACTGTAAAGTCCATGGAGAATAAGAGCACCTCCTCCCAGCTGCCCACTGCACTGAGGCTAGGAAACACTGTCACCACCGATATGTCCACAATAATTGAGAATTTCAATAAGCATTTTTCAACGGATGGCCATGCTTTCCACTTGGCCAACCCTACCCGGTCAACAGTCCTGCACCCCACAGCAACTTGCCCAGCCTCCCCCATTTCTCCACCAGATAGCTGATGTTCTGAAAGAGCTGCAAAATCTGGACCCCTACAAATCAGCAGGGCTAGACAATCCCGACCCTCTCTTTCTAAAATGATCAGCCAAAATTGTTACAACCCCTATTTCTAGCCTTTTCAACATCTCTTTCGTACCGTCTGAGATCCCCAACGATTGGAAAGCTGCAGTGGTCATGCCCCTTTTCAAACGGGGAGACCCTCTAGACCCAAACTGCTACTGACCTATATCTATCCTACCCTGCCTTTCTAAGGTCTTCGAAAGCCAAGTTAACAAACAGATCCCTGACCATTTCGAATCCCACCGTACCTTCTACGCTATGCAATCTGGTTTCAGAGCTGTTCATGGGTGCACCTCAGCCATGCTCAAGGTCCTAAATGATATCATAACCCCCATTGATAAGAGACAATACTGTGCAGCTGTATTCATCGACCTGGCCAAGGCTCTCATCTCTGTCAATCACCACATTCTTATTGGCGCTCTAAACAGCCTTGGTTTCTCAAATGACTGTCTCGCCTGGTTCACCAACTGTGTGTCAAATCGGAGGGCCTGTTTTCCGGACCTCTGGCAGTCTATGGGGGTGCCACAGCGTTCAATTCTCAGGCCGACTCTTTTCTCTGTATACATCAATGATGTCGCTCTTGCTGCTGGTGACTCTCTGATCCACCTCTATGCAGACGACACCATTCTGTATACTTCTGGCCCTTCTTTGGACACTGGGTTAACTAACCTCCAGACGAGCTTCAATGCCATACAACTCTCCTTCCATGGCCTCCAACTGTTCTTAAATGTGAGTAAAACTAAATGCATGCTCTTCAACCGATCGCTGCCTGCACCTGCCCGCCCGTCCAGCATCACTACTCTGGACGGTTCTGACGGTTCTGAATATGTGGGTGTTACGGATACAGGTATCCTGTGTGTGTGTGTATGTATCCTGTGTTCTTTTCTCTCCTTCTCCCCTCACAGGTGAAAATAATCACTCCCCAATCAGTCAACAATCAATCAGAAGACACACCTCCTCCTATTTCCTACCCTATCACAGTTCCTTTCCCTTGGTTTAAAACCCCATCAGTTGTTTGCTCTAGAGCTCAATCTCTCTGTAAATGCCATGTATGTAGATCTCAATGTTTCACTCTCTCTGTGTCTTAACCTCTCCTTTTGTTTGAGCACCTCCATAGCACTTTGTCATCACCTGTGAGTATTGTTTTTGGTTATGGTGTTTCTATTTTATTGCTGGTGGGAAAAGGGGAAACCAAGACAAGTCGCCCATGGGCATACACTACCCGTAGGTGAACTTTGTTAAATACACTAGTTAGAACTGGGCGGACCACCCACTGTATTTTTGGTTAGTTAGTTGTTGTTAAAGTAGGCTAGTCTAGCTTAGGGGTGTTTTTTGTATACTTATTGTTCCTTTCCTTGGGTCCAGCTCAGCCCCTTTTCCTGCTCCCCCCCATTACCGTGTGTTTATCAAATAAACCTTGAGTTTGACGGATAATTTCAGTTGTCCTGGTTATTACGTTCACACTTTTACTTTGTCACTATTATAATTTACACGAGTTATGTTACGGGTCTCATTACCATCCCCCCTAGACTGTCGGGCCAAAAGGGATTCGTAACAGTGGGCAACTACAAATACCTAGGTGTCTGGTTAGACTGTAAACTCTACTTCAAGACTCACATTAAGCATCTCCAATCCAAAATTAAATCTAAAATCGGCTTCCTATTTCTCAACAAAGCATCCTTCACTCATGTTGCCAAACATACCCTCGTAAAACTGACTATCCTACCAATCCTTGACTTCTGCAATGTCATTTACAAAATAGCCTCCAACACTCTACTCAGCAAATTGGATGCAGTCTATCACAGTGCCATCCGTTTTGTCACCAAAGCCCCATATACTACCCACCACTGCGACCTATATGCTCTCGTTGGCTGGCACTCGCTTCATATTCGTTGCCAAACCCTCTGGCTTCAGGTCATCTATAAGTCTTTGCTAGGTAAAACCCCACCTTATCTCAGCTCACTAGTCACCATAGCAGCACCCACCCGTAGCATGCGCTCCAGCAGGTATATTTCACTGGTCACCCCCAAAGCCAATTCCTACTTTGGCTGCCTTTCCTTCCAGTTCTCTGCTGCCAATGACTGGAACAAATTGCAAAAATCACTGAAGCTGGAGACCCATATCTCCCTCACTAACTTTAAGCACCAGCTGTCAGAGCAGCTCACAGATCACTGCACCTGTACATTGCCCATCTGTAAATAGCCATCCAGCTACCTCATCCCCGTACTTTTATTTATTTATTTGGCACCCCAGTATCTCTACTTGCACATTCATCTTCTGCACATCTGTCACTCCAGTGTTTAATTAATAAATTGTAATTATTTTGCCACTATGGCTTATTTATTGCCTTACCTCCCTTATCTTACCTCATTTCCGCACACTGTGTGTGTATGTGTGTGTATATATATATATATATATATATATATATATATATATATATATTTTGTTATTGACTGTATGTTTGTTTATTCCATGTGTAACTCTGTGTTTGTCGCCCTGCCTTGCTTTATCTTGGCCAGGTCGCAGTTGTAAATTAGAACTTGTTTTCAACTAAATAAAGGTGAAATAAAAAATAAATCAAATCAAATAACAAAATATTTTAATAACTATTGACAAAAGGCATGTCGGCTTTTCATTTTTCATTAATTTATAAATATTTCTAAAAACAAAATTCCACTTTGAAATGATGGGATATTGTGTGTAATACATTCAAGCTGTAACACAACCCATTGTGGAAAGGGGTGTGAATACTTTCTGTAGGAACTGTGCATAGCTACCTCGATTGCCTCATACCCACACGCACATCAGCTTGGTACTGTTACTCTCTGTGTATAGCCATGTTATTTTTAATCGTCATTGTTATTCCTTATACCCTGTGTATTGCTGTTGTCACTGTCTATTTACATTTTTTATCTTTAATTCTGCATTGTTCGAAAAATACCTATATGTAAGCAATTCACTGTTTGTCTACACCTGTTTTACGAAGCATTTGACAAATAATATTAGATTAGATGTGCCCTGGGCCACCTTTTTTTAGTATAAAATTGACCAAACAGGAACTGATAGAAATTACTGGATTACCCAGCTGGCAGAGTTGGTTAAACTCACACACACACACACGCGCGCAGAGCTCTCACTGCAGTTTGATAAATATTTCTTGGCATTCTCACTGAGCAGGTTTTCCTTTTTCCTGTGTCTCTTCCTTTGAGATGGAGTCCATTACTTCTCTGTGGGCCAATTTCACCCTTTCAGAGTTTGTTGGCCTCTTTGATTACAGGGGAAATGGCCTGTCCTTCACAGAAGCCATTAAACCTGACACAATTTGAATCGCTCTCAGTCTTACGACCAGAAGGAGGAGTGGAGGAGGACTCCCAGCCTGGATTACAGTGTCCATGTTAGGACAGCCTCAGTCAAAAGGTACATGAGCATTGGTCCAACTGGAGGTGTCAAAAATAAATATATGCACCTCCCTCCCCAACGTTACAATTATTTCCACATGACACTCCACAAATTGTACACCCTCCCCCTCATAAAATTAAGTCAAAACGAATGATTAGCACCCAAAATAGCAATAACTGTAGCAACCCTGTATTTATAAGCGTGGATATCAACTCAGTCCAGCTTTAAACTTATTCTTAAAAGTTGTAATAGTTGAAGACACAAGGTACAATTTCTAAATTATCATCAGTTCATAGATATTGTTGTAATTTTTTTTGGTCACTCAATTATCACTTGAATTAGACATGGCAAAATGTTTAGAAGTGCATAAAAATGTACTTTAAACCTGAATTTCTCCCCACCAACAAGAGGGGTGTGAAGAGTTTATGTCTTGAACAGCGCTTGTAGAGAGGGGTGTGGGGGGTCACGGGATGTTCCCCAATGCTGGAAAGGGGCCCCGAGTGGAAAAGTTTACACTAGTTCAGGTAGGATAATTTTATTGCCCCTGATGCCATACCAATGTAATTAACTGGATAACATGTGTTTTTTTAAGTGAGGTGAGCCAGAACAAAAAAATGACATCATAAAAAATTTAATAAAAGATGTACTCCTTGTAATAAATCTAAAAAACCTTTGTACAACACCTAACATCCTCAGTGTGAGATTTTAGCCTTTTGGTATTGTAGCGAACGGAGGGGCAGGGAATACCACTCGGGTCGCTGGTGTGAAAAATAAACACATTTAACGCATTGTGCTAACCCACTTGCTGGGAATTGTAAAGTGGCTCTTATAGCAAGGTTTTCTACAATGCTCCCCACTGTGCTTGAAGGCACATCCCTGTGCTTTGATTACTCAGCCACATAGCACGTCCGCATTCCGATTGCCGCACGGCCACCATCCCACTTCTGACACCAGTGTAGCAAACGGCAGGACAAGGAAGTGAAACCGGGTCACTAGCGTGAAAGGCAAACACCCTATACCCTATGTACCAATAGGGTAGGAATTGTATCATTAAATGGTACATTTTATCCAAAGCAATTAGAGTTAAACGCCTTGCTCAAGGGCACTGAGATTTTTCAACTAGTCAGCTCAGGGGTTTAAACCAGCAACCTTTTGTTAACTATAACACAATCCTCCTCATATAAATCAAGGATTGTGACACTATAATGGTTTTGGAATTACTATGATTAGATTCCCTGTCAGGGTACCCCCCTAATCCACTATAAAAAGCATGTCCTAGCCGAGTTTTAGTCACAGTGCATTTGTGTTAGGCTACCGGTGTTTCTGTACTGCACATATGATGACAGTGTATGCAAAAGAAATGTGCACTCGATTGATGCAAATCATCATTTTGCCAGGTAGGCCTACTTTGTAGGCAACATTTAACTGGGAAGGTTTTTGGGGGAAAATGTTGAAAATGATTGTTTCAGCATGCGTCGTGGATTTTATAGAGCCAATTGGCTATGTATCTTACCTTTAGAAGTACATTTCGAACTGTCCCTAATACAGGGTTAACACTGTTCCCCATGTTAAATTAGCACTCATAACAGTAACGTTCAACTAAAGTAATACATTAACTGGAATTGCCCCAGCGTGAGTCTGCTCTCCTCTCAGCTGAGGAGAAGTGTTCAGAGGAGAAGAACCCACCTGCTGCTCCTGGAGATGCTAATCCGTTCAGCTCTCCGCCCGCTCCTCCAGGGGTCCTGCCTCTCGCTGCTGCTGCCTTCACCCACGCTGGGAGACACCATACCGGGAGCTGGTTGGAGCGAGAAGCTGGATTAATTGGCTCCCTGTTTAAAAGGCTCCACATACATAACACACTGTTCCTTCTCCTGTGTTCTTGTATAATGCTTATGTTAAAGTAAATGGAAAAGGCTTTCCCCTCATTTAAAGACTGTGCTCACAGTCTTTAATCTTTAATTCTGCCGTCCATTTAAGGCATGGCTCCCATATGTTATATAATAAGAGAAGTACACCCATACAAAAGTATATGGACACCCCTTCAAATTAATGGATTCGGCTATTTCAGCCACATCCGTTGTCGGCAGGTGTATAAAACCAAGCACACAGTCATGCAATCTCCATAGATAAAATATGGCAATAGAATAGGCTGTACTGAAGAGCTCAGTGACATGTAATGTTGTACAGTCATATGATTCCACCTTTCCAACAAGTCAGTTCATCAAATTTCTGCCCTCCTAGAGCTGCCCCGGCTGAAACGCATTGTGCATATACATCGTCTGTCCTCGATTGCAACATTCACATTACTGCATTCCAAACTGCCTCTGGAAGCAACGTCAGCACAAGAACTGTTCGTCTGGAGCTTCATGAAATAGATTTCCATGGCCGAGCAGCCGCAGACAAGCCTAAGATCACCATGCGCTACGCCAAGCGCATTCTGGAGTAATGTAAAGGTCGCCACCATAGGACTCTGGAGTTGCTAGCTAGCATTAAACTTAACTTATAAAAAACAATCAATCTTAACATAATCACCAGTTAACTACACATGGTTGATGATATGACTAGTTTAACTAGCTTGTCCTGCGTTGCATATAATCAATGTGGTGCCTGAAATTGTGTCACTTCTCTTGCGTTAAGTGTAAGCAGAGACAAAGTATATGCGGCAGTTTGGGTCGCCTGGCTCGTTGCGAACTGTGTGAAGACCATTTCTTCCTAACAAAGACAGTAATGAATTTGCAAGAATTTTACATAATTATGACGTAACATTGAAGGTTGTGCAATATTTAGACTTAGGGTTGCCACCCATTCGATAAAATACGGAACGGTTATGTATTTCACTGAAAGAATAAACGTTTTGTTTTTTTCGAAATTATAGTTTCCGGATTTGACCATATTAATGACCTAAGGCTCATATTTCTGTGTGTTTATTACATTATAATTAAGCCTATGATTTGATATTTGATAGAGCAGTCTGACTGAGTGACTGGTAGGCAGCAGCAGGCTCATAAGCATTCATTGAAACCGCACTTACCTCCATTTGCCAGCAGCACAGCTCTGTTTATGACTTCAAGCCTATCAACTCCCGAGATTAGGCTGGCAATACTATAGTGCCTATAAGAACATCCAATAGAGAGAAATAGTCCAATAATAACTACAACCTAAAACTTCTTAACTGGGAAAATTGAAGACACATGTTAAAGGGAACCACCAGCTGTCATGTGTTCTCATTTTCTGGGAAAGGAACTTAAACATTAGCTTTTCTACATGGCACATATTGCACTTTTACTTTCTTCTCCAACACTGTGTTTTTGCATTATTTAAACCAAATTGAACATGGTTCATTATTTACTTGAGACTAAATTGATTTTATTTTTGTATCATATTAAGTTAAAATAAAGTGTTCATTGTTCATTCGGTATTGTTGTAATTGTCATTATTACAAATATATATATATATATAAAAATTGACCGATTAATCGGTATCGGCTTTTTTTGGCCCTCCAATAAATGGTATCGGTATCGGCGTTGAAAAATCATAATCGGTCGACCTCTAGTTCTAACGTCTAGTGGGAAGCCATCCCAGAAGAGTGGAGGTTGTTATACTAGCAAAGGGGACACCAACTCCATATTAATGCCTATGATAATGGAATGAGATGTTCGACAAGCACGTGTCCACATACTTTTGGCCATGTAGTGCATCTTACCAGGCATTATACTTTACATTGGATGTGTTTGTGTGGTACATGTGTTTAGGTGAGACTTCTAGCATCTTAAAGCAGAACAGAGAGGCAGAAAGACAGAGAGACAGCATGACTGACAGACAGTCGTATTGACAACAGATGAATGTTTAGTGGTGTCTGACTACACTAGGGCCGTCCGCTCTTGCAGGTTATCACCACGACAACATGATAGACATACCCCAGTTCTGCCACTCACTGTCACATGTGCTCCTTCTCCGGCCTCTAGGTCACCAGGCTGCTCGTTATGGCGCACATCTGTCTCCGTCATTACGCGCAACTGCGCATCATCAGATTCACCTGGATTCCATCATCTCCCTGATTACCTTCCCTATATATGTCACTCCCTTTGGTTCCTTCCCCAGGCGTTATTGTTTCTGTTCCTGTGTCTTGCCTGTGCGTTGCACGTGTTTTGGATTATGTTACGTTTATTTATTAAAACACTCACTCCTTGAACTTGCTTCCTTGAATTGTTACACTCACCGGTAAGA
This sequence comes from Oncorhynchus mykiss, assembly GCF_057628025.1. NCBI lineage: Eukaryota > Metazoa > Chordata > Actinopteri > Salmoniformes > Salmonidae > Oncorhynchus > Oncorhynchus mykiss. The sequence goes on along the minus strand of NC_143040.1, from coordinate 43,720,108 downwards.
TAGTCCTTTGAATGGACATTAAAAGAGAGTAATATCATGTATTATTAATTGAATGTACTTTCCAGTGATAGATTTCATACAAATACATGTCTGTCATTGAACAACCCCATGCCATGGTTAGATAGTAAAACAAATACACTAATCTCTTTCATAAGTTCTTTAAATAACTAAATCTAATTCACCAACATTTCTAAATATTGATACATAACGTTTTGAAATGATACTATGCATTCCCTCACTAGCTAGCTAGTCCACTACTGAAGTAGAATATATTAATGGCAATGAGACTGTCCATTCGCACACCTCACTGATGATGTATGGGGAAATTGATTCAGCCAGGGTTCACTTCCCCTTCTTTCGGAAACATGCATGCATCATAAATAAAAAAAATTGGCTACAAAGAGAATCAATTACGCCTGCTTCAGCTTAGAAACCTTTGCCTCTGGGAAATGACTCAATAATAATACTTCTAACTGGCCATCAATGGAGAGGCTATAGGGTCTGTAATTTGTATGAGCCCACCTTGCCCTTGTCCGCCTTTGTTGAGCGATTGACGAATATCCTTCCCTCACAGGTAGTTTCTGCTCTGGTCTGAGGACTGAGGCCATATCCACCTCACCTAATTGGAAAACATCAAAGCGATTCAATAAAACAGGAGAGGAAAAGTCTGTTTCAGTGGTTGGATTGTTATGCATTGTGAAAATTAACACCACACTTACGGATCTCTTAACATACAGCAAAATGATCTGTGCAGAAAGCCACAAAATCAATGTGGTGCACTAACCTATTGATCAACGCATTTCAACAATGGGATCACTCAAGCAACCGTTATAACCACCTCATAACAACAATTAGGTCTTCTGAAGCATCTATTGGAGCTACTGAGCATAGGATTGGAATGCACATGAACATATAATTAGAATGCACATGTTTTGATAGTGGGCTGACATTGTCACATGCACACAGCTCCATCCAGTCTCCAGTTTTCAGTGAACACCCATCAGACTAATGAGTTCTGGAGAATTAGAGACACAAACCAGAGCCTGCTCATTTGGCCTCTTCCCTTTTTTTGCTGCTCCACTGTTCATGTTATTAAAGGATTTTTAAGCTGAGCGGCACTAGGTCATACCATTTATAAAATGATTTTCCATGTGTCCGTTTATATCTGGACATCTGCTATTTATTTCAATGGGTGATATTGTCAGTGATTTTCCAGGTCAGCTTTTACGGTGGCAAAATCATAAAATTCTGAGTAGAACATGTTAAATAATAATAACACAGCTATGCTATGAATCACGAATGTCTGTAGTTCTGAGCTTGACTATAATTTTCCATCAATACCGTCTCGGTTACCTGATAGTTTTCCTGCTCTGATTTAGCCCCAACTTGACTGTTACATGTGTTATTCTGCTACAGTCCCTAATCCCTGATTATCCTCTCTGCCTTCTTTCCTCTTCACCCAGATACTGTGTCGTGTCCTCAATGTGATAGGCAGTACTGATTGACAGAATGGTGGATGTTCTTTTTAATTCAGCCCTGCTTCATCCTTTGTCATTTGGCATCAACTCAAAGGTGATCATGTACTACATGACAAATGGCACACCCATCACACCACTACCTCCATTTAAATTAATAGAATGATACAACAAATTAAAAATAGAAGCGATTGCTTTGCTTGTTCAGTGGCTTAATATGATGTTCTTCATCACTGTCAGTTGGATGGGATGGGGACCGGAGAGTTTTCAGAGGGGAACAGTGATTTTCCCTCCACTGTGTCCCAAATGGCACCCTATATAGTACACTACTTTGACCAGATACCTATGGGGCCTGATCAAAAATAGTGCACTATGTAGGGAATGGGGTGCCATGTTGGACGCAGCCTTGCAGACTCTCAATGACATTCCCAGGCAGATTGCACCAGATATATTCACAGGATCGCCCCAGAGCAGAAACATCTATCACCTTCATTCTTGGTCGATTCAGGGCAAGTCGACAAAAGGAAAAAGATCTGTCCAGATGTATTGCTTAGTGTGGTCAAATTGTGGGAAAGAGAAAGAAAAAAGTGCTTGAGAAAGAACTGATTAATGGAAGTTGACATGTGACTATGGCCATTTTCAACTCTTAACACAAAACATAAGGAACACATTCTCTTTCCCTGACATGGACTGACCAACTGAATCCAGGAGAAAGCTAAGATCCCTTATTGATGTCACCTTCAAAGTCCACTTCAGTCAGTGTAGATGAAGTGGAGGAGACATGTTAAAGAATGATTTTCTAACCTTGAGACATGGACTGTGTGCCATTCAGAGGATGAACGGGCAAGACAAAATATTTAAGTGCCTTTGAATGGGATATGTTAGTAGGTGCCAGGCGCACCGGTTTGATTGTGTCAAGAACTGCAATGCTGCTGGGTTTTTCCCATTCAACAGTTTCCCATGTGGATCAAGAATGGTCCACCACCCAAAGGAGTCAACATGGACCAGCATCCCTGTGGAACGCTTTTGATACCTTGTAGAGTCCTTGCCCCGACAAATTGAGGCTGTTCTGAAGGCAAAAGGGGTGGGGTGGGGTGGGGGGGTGCAACTAAATATTAGGTAGGTCCTCTTAATGTTTTGTACAATGTGTATAAATATAACTCAGAACTTTTATTGTGTACTTGCTGCTGATTATTTTCATGTAGGGCTCCTTTGAAAAAGAGACATTTGTCTTAATTGGATGCCTAAAAAAGGTTAAATAAATGAGGCCAGAATTGGACAACAGTTCAGAAGGTACAACACAATCCCTATGGTTGTGGTTTTGCATCACTATCCAATAAAAATGTCTGCAAACATTCCCCATAAATGACTAGAGGAAAATATCTCTACAGAATTAGGAATTAGAATACGAGAATACATTAACCTTCTTATGACACTATAAAATGTCAGCCATTTTGGTAAAGGAGTTTGTCAACCATGTGGTTTTCCAGTGCTGTGATAGTGCAAAATTATCAATTTGAAGATTAGAGGCACTGTATGTTTATTAGAATGATTCCATCAATATTTCAAATTAACTGCAAATATACCAACATTCCATTCAGACAACACAGTCAATCCACAGCCTTCGATTGATATTGTATCATGTAACAACACACAACTTTCCAAGAAAACAAGAATTTAGACATTTATGGTCGGTTTACAGAAATTTGAGATGCCAGTTATGCAAAAATGTTTTATAAAAACTGAATAAGCTGTATTTATAATTATATGACTTTTAGGTTGACAATAATTATATTACACAATTTCTGATATCACATGCCTTACTTTCATTTTCCTGCATGAGTAAAAGCAGGAAATGCATCACTTACGCCTCTACTACCATCCATTACAATTAGACCGACAGAGTCCTCCCTGACCATAATAGGTTGTTATCAACAAAATGTCTAAATAAGGTTCCGAACAATTTGCCTGCTGGTGGTCAAGGAGACCCCAACTCTGTTAAAATCATTGATAACTGCCTGACGTTTTCAAGCGATCGTTAAATAAATGTTATGACTATTTGGTTGTAATATCATCACCTCTTGAAGAGCATACTCATAGTCACTACACTCTTAGAAAAAAAGGAGAACCCTTTGAATAACCCTTTTTGGTTCTACATAGAACCCTTTTGAGTTCCATGTAGGACCCTTTCCACAGAGGAATACAAAAGAGTTCTACCTGGAACCAAAAAGGGTTCTCCTATGGGGACAGCCAAAGAACTCTTTTGAAACCCTTTTTTCTTGAGTGTATTATTGATGGGAAGCAATTCAAACAACTAATTTATCTCCTGAAAGTTCACTTGTTAACTAGCATTATTGACATGATCTGTCATAGCTAGCCAATTTCAGATGGTCAATCAATCAATGTAGCTAGCCTTTAATCACGATTGCTGCTGAAAGGCAATAATAATAATAATTTAATAGGACTTCTATGGATAACTTATAGGGTTCCTCCTAATGCTGAGGTGGGATGTTAACAAACCAAAATAAAGCTGAGGGCCAACTCATCCAGAGTCTCCCATACAGCTCTCTAATTTAACTATCCATTAACCAGAGCCAATGACAGCTTCCATTTTTCACTAGCACTTACCTGGCAGAGAACGAAATCAGCAGACTAGAGCACCTCCATCTCACACAACAAGGGCTGTGATTGGACTAGACATCTACAATCTAGATCTCCAATTATTTTCTCCAGTGTGTCCTGGGAATAAAATTAGATTTCCACATATTGGGGCCAATGAAACTATCTGATACCAGGCACCATATCCATAATGTAACTGCAATACCAAAGCCATTCATATAGTGTGTACCATGTAAAACAAAATTATGTATTAGATACTACACGTTTGAGCAGAAGGGGACTGCTTTTGCCCGCCTGCAGTCACAAACATCATCAGCAGAATCAGTGATAAGGTTCTCTCTGGGGTTGCATTATTTATCCCGAAGGTTACAATAAGTAAATGATTTACAAAGACCTTTCTTCCGACCGTATGAATAATTTTGAAAGTTAAGCTGTCTAAATGCCAGATCTCAGTGATTGATTGCTTAACTTTTCCCTGACCTTTTGGATGAGCTTATCAAGGCTCCACTCACCTTATCTGTGAGGTCTGCTTTGAATGATTTTGCATGTCATTGATCCTGTACGCTCCTTCGGCTGCTCTGCTCTTTCACCTTCTCTAAAAATACTACATAACACTTCGTAGCCTATGCCCCTGCCATTTCAAGGCTCCCTTTATGATAATTTTGATTAATTCAAATTAATTTTATTGAAACTAGAACAGACACGTTACTCTGAGTAGGACTCTTATCAGAAACACAGGTGTGTCTCTGCAAAGATCATTTGTTGCAGATTAACATTTCCATTAGTATCTCATTAATAGCTCTGACTACCAACATGTGTCTACATAGTACAGAACTACAATTGAACGACATCCTTGTTTCCCATGGTGTAATTCTAATTATTTTCATACATGACTGTATGTACACTACTACCATTCAAACGTTTGAGACTTAGAAATGTCCCTGTTTTTGAAAGAAAAGCTATTTTTTTGTCCATTAAAATAACATCAAATTGATCAGAAATACAGTGTAGACATTGTTAATGTTGTAAATTACTATTGTAGCTGGAAACTGCAGATTTTTTATGTAATATCTATATAAGCATACAGAGGCCCATTCAGAGGCCCATTCTGACTGGGAAAAGCAGGAGCTGAGACAAAACACTGGTTGACTTGAAGAACTGGCAACAGAGAACACAGGTATAAGTACCCAGGGATTTCTTTGATTGAGTGTTTCTTTGATTGAGTTTTCATTAAGCAAAGTTCATCTTACTGCAAGTACAGGAATTTTGTTTGAGAGTTGTATTCATTCATCTTTCTGTCCAAAAATAATGCAGAAAAATTAATCCATGCTTTTGTCACGTCTAGGTTTGATTACTGCAATGCTCTACTTTCTGGCTACCCGGATAAAGCACTTAATAAACTTCAGTTAGTGCTAAACACGGCTGCTAGAATCTTGACTAGAACCAAAGAATGTGATCATATTACTCCAGTGCTAGCCTCTCTATACTGGCTTCCTGTTAAGCAAGGGCTGATTTCAAGGTTTTACTGCTAACCTACAAAGCATTACATGGGCTTGCTCCTACCCATCTTCCTGATTTGGTCCTGCCATACATACCTGCACGTACGCTACGGTCACAAGACACAGGCCTCCTTATTGTCACTAGAATTGCAAAGCAAACAGCTGGAGGCAGGGCTTTCTCCTATAGAGCTCCATTTTTATGGAATGGTCTGCCTACCCATGTGAGAGACGCAGACTCGGTATCAACCTTTGAGTCGTTATTAAAGACTCATCTCTTCAGTAGGTCCTGTGATTGAGTGTAGTCTGGCCCAGGAGTGTGAAGGTGAACCGAAAGGCACTGGACCAACAAACCGCCCTTGCTGTCTCTGCCTGGTCGGTTCCCCTCTCTCCACTGGAATTCTCTGCATCTAACCCTATTACAGGGGCTGAGTCACTGGCTTACTGGTGCTCTTCCATGCCATCCCTAGAAGGGGTGCGTCACTTGAGTGGGTGGAGGCACTGACGTGATTTCCTGTCTGGGTTGTGCCGTGGCGGAGATCTTTGTGGGCTATACTTGGTCTTGTCTCAGGGTGGTAAGTTGGTGGTTGAAGATATCCCTCTAGTGGTGTGGGGGCTGTGCTTTGGCAAAGTGAGTGGGGTTATTTCCTGCCTGTTTGGCCCTGTCCGGGGTTATCGTCGGACGGGGCCACAGTGTCTCCCAACCCTTCCTGTCTCAGCCTACAGTATTTATGCGGCAGTAGTTTGTGTCGGGGGGCTAGGGTCAGTCTGTTATATTTGGAGAATTTATCCTGTCTTATCCGGTGTCCTGTGTGAATTTAAGTATGCTCTCTCTAATTCTCTCTTTTTCACTTTCTTTTTCTCTTTCTCCTCTTCCTCTATCTCTCGCTAGGAGGACCTGAGCCCTAGGACCATGCCTCAGGACTACCTGGCCTGATGACTCCTTGCTGTACCCAGTCCACCTGGCCATGCTGCTGCTCCAGTTTCAACTGTTCTGCCTGCGGCTATGGAACCCTGACCTGTTCACCGGATGTGCTACCTGTCCCAGACCTGCTGTTTTCAACTCTCTAGAGACAGCGGGAGCGGTAGAGATACTCTGAATGATCGGCTATGAAAAGCCAACTGACATTTTCTCCTGTGGTGTTGACCTTTTGCACCCTCGACAACCACTGTGATTATTATTATTTGACCCTGCTTGTCATCTATGAACATTTGAACATTTTGGCCATGTTCTGGCACAGCCAGAGTCATGAGTCATGGGCCTTGACACAAGCCATGGTTTCTTTGTCTCTCTCTCTGATCATGCTTAGATTCTTAATGTTTCATTAATGACACTCTTGTCTTGTATAATGTATGGTTCATTTGACAATGTAATTAAATCTATTTACCTTTGAGAGACAACTTTCAGACCTTTGTTATTTTAGCTCAACTATAGTTTCTTGAATATTGCTAAATCATCTTTATGGAGTCAGATTCACATTAATTACATAGGCTCACCACAGGTCACATGTGAGGTATATAATATCATATGTGATAAATATGATTTCACTACAGGGATAATAAGGAAGGAAATGGTTTGTGACACTAGAAAACCGCTCACCTATTTGTCAACTCATACCTCAGTTACAGCTCCAACACAGCCAAAACATCCACTATGCTATCCTAATAATGAGTAATAAGCAAGGCTTTGATTTCTGGTCAAACAGATGGAAAGGGGTTCTTAGAAAACATCTAGCAGAAAGTAATATCCAAGTAATATCATAATTTAAATTTGCTATTATAGAATTTTTTTGACTACTGTAAGTTTAAGAAATATTGCCTAATGTCTTGTCATTCTGTTACCAAAAACCCACGTCCAAAAATCCACGTCTTCTCTTCCTCATGAGAAGGGAGGATAATAAAAGTTGGTTATTTTTCATTTTTTAAACAACTAATTGACCAATGTAGGTTCAATTATTTGAATTCCATTTTATTCTGTTTTTTAAATCAGATCAAGCCTGAACTGTGCAATGTAGTAGGGAGTTGTAGTTTCCAACAGGCCAATATTTTACATAGTTTATCGCAGAAAACATGGTAATTAACTACAATGACCATAATCGATTGCTTGTTTACTTGCCCGGTCTGTGCCTGCTACCTTAGGTTATTAATAAGGTTATGGGGCAGACAAGAAGAGGCAGTGAAGAAAAATGTGAGATCGAGATGGATAGAAAGCAGTTGCTTCACAAGGTACAATATCTCTACTTGAAAATACATGATCTAAGTGATTGACAGTTGGTATTCAAATTTGATGAATATTAATATGTGATAAGCAGTAATCGGCAGTCACTACCATTATGGGACTTTAATTAATTGTTTTATTCTGTGTTGTTACAGCATCCATGTACTGTACATTGAAAATTAGCTGACATTTGGTCAGTCCAATCCTGAACCAATCATAGACGTCTGTTTCACGAGTATGGACAGCATAGTACAGTACAGTACAATAAAGAAAACGTTGAGTATCAGTCAGTACAATACAGTACTGTACAGTAGCGCACACTAGAGTACAGTACAGCATAATTTACTGTATAGTACTGTACTGAACTATACTCCACTGTGCTGTGCTTTACTGTACTCTACTATACTGAACTGAACTCTACTCTACTGTGCTCTACTGTGATGTCCAAACTTGTGAAACATAGACGTCTATGATTGGTTCTTATTTGGTCCGCTCCGGACCAACCAACCATGATCAACAACTATACTTTCAGTAAATCTTAACATTTGGTACCAAAGATCGATCTGCAGGACTATAACCAACCTAATACACAGTCAGTCAGTTTCTTTTCTTGTGTCTAGTGCATTTGGGTCCATCCCTAAATGACGTTTAACTTCCAGGATGGAAGATAGTTTGACGTCCAGAGGAGAAGGCAGAATCTGTCCAGTCTGATACATCCCACAGGATTCAACTGCCTCTATGGATCAGCACTATATCAATCTTAAGGTTTAGGGAGGGATTTTCTCTGTCCAAACTGTGATGATAGAATAATCCATCCAGAGAATGCTCTGTGGATCCTTACACAGACAGCACACCTGTCTGTTATATGGCAGCCCCCCCAAAAGAAAAAGGACACTGAATGATGCTCTTAATGGTCATAAACTGTCAAAATCATGTTTTTCATGAAACTGGATGGTATTTGAAGAAAACCAGATCAAAGTATGAAAAATGACTGTTCCTTCTACATTGATAATGTTTGATCATAATGTTACTGGTCCCCTGTCAAACACTTGGATTCATTACTAAGGGAACAAGGCGACATCACCTTAACTCTCATTTTAATACGATATTCTCTTACCTAATTTAAATAACTACTGCCATGTAGCCAACATCGGAGGAGGAGGGGAGTGGTTTGTATAGCCGCTCTACCGGTGCCAAAACATGACTGTAGGGTGTCAGCAAATATAATAAAAAGTTTACCCTATCCATCTATGGCAAAGATACGTATATGTTTCCCCTTTCGTCTGTGTCTGGTGTTAGCTACTTACTGGCTAGCTAGGTCTTCAGCCAGCATGGAACAAAAGGGGGTTGTCTGAAGCACCTGTCAAGACAACACATCCGTCAGTACTGCTGTGAACCGCATCACAAGAGACATGCCAAACAGGAGATGTACAGATGTAGGTTCTTAAGAGGTTTTACTGATTATTTTACTGCAAGACTGCTCACTGCATCCAAGTTGCTTGCCATAGGCGTTTCAGAGAGCTTTCAGTCAAGGTGAGTTCATGAATATAAGATCCCTGCCCACTCATCCTGTCTTTTCAAACTTCCTTGTAGTTAGTCATGAGAGAAAAAGTTCTGTTCAGGACCTTTTAAGGATATCAATTAAGTTTGCATCTTCAGGATTTTAATATTATTTCCTGACAGTGGGACGAATGAGAGATGTAGAGATACTTTCATGCCATGTCTATTATTGTTGCAATATGTTAAAAAGGTGAGAAAATGTGGTCCTTTATCAGTTTATGAAGAGAGCACTCCTGTCCACACATTCAGTAATCTAATTAACTTGGGCTGAAATGAATAATGGCCAAATCATATCTCTGTCACTTGGAGCGCCCTCACAACGTAATAAGGACTTTTGGGAGGAGAGGATGTTGAATATGGAGTTGTCCATGGCAACGTTTGTCCACTCTTTTTATTGGATGGATGACATACAGCCAGCGCTCACTAACAAATGCCATAATCTCATTAGACCAAATGAAAAATCTGTTGTATGTCATGATGTACAGTATGTAAGTAAAAGGCTAACTGTAGGGTATAGTGGGGTAAGATGAGCAAGTTTTTTGTAAAAAAAAGCTGAAGAACATCCGCACATCTATGTACTTTTTGCAGGTGCTGTAGTTATAGGTGAATTGATGAAAAATAAAAGAGGAAAATGCCGCAGAATGCTGCTCATGGGCCCAACTGATTTTTTTATAAAAATGTTTTGACCCTTAGGTGAAAGGTCCTATATATAGGGTCAGTGCTCAGTGACATCACTTGATGAAAAGGAAGTAAAGATATATAATATAGGTTCACAACATTCAATGTATCAAAATATATGAGCATACATGAGGAATTTGTTAGTAGAAAGCAAACATATGTTGCTGTTTTTGTTTAAATATTTCCATCTACTGTCTTTAATGTTCAATCGGCACAGTGGGTATTCCAAGAAATCATGAATGTAAGAACAGCTTTTTCTATCTGAAGGTGACAAAAAACACTTTTTGATCCATAATGTCCTTCGTGTAATATTTCTATTACACCCAATCTTTACTGTGAGGCTATTGTTGTACATCTTCCTTGGCCTTTTGTTGTACTTTGTAAATTGGAACATAGTATAATTGTTTGAGTGACAAGCATTAGTCCAGTCTCATTTGAACGCAAGAAAAAATGAGAATAATGACATTGCAAGGCTTTCTTTGATTTTGTGTCTTGCCAGTGTTCTCAGAGGCATGAGGGAAAATCTATTGAGAAAAGGGTTATTCGTCTTTGAAGTTATTTTATGTGCCCATATCAAAAAGTTAATCAAATAATAATTGATAAGGAATATACTGTATATGATATGCAGCATGCCTAGCAGCTGGAACAAGCTTCTTCCTAGCGTCAGGACAGCTTAGCCCCTACCTATCTTCTGAAAACATAAGAAAGCCAATACCACAATGGCCCTTAACTACACTACACTTTATGCAAGTTGGAAACCTCATATCCTGAGGAGGAATTTATTGTAGCTGGGGATTTTAGGAAATCGCTATCGAAGTTCTATCAACATATTGATTGTAGTACTCGCTCTGGAAAAACACTGGATCACTGCTACTCCCCCTTTCGAGATGCCTACAAGGCCCTCCCCAACCTCCCGTCGCAAATCAGATCACGACTCCATTTTGCTCCTCCCTTCCTATAGGCAGAAACCCAAACAGGAAGTACCCGTGCTAAGATCTATTCTATGCTGGTCTGACCAATCAGAATCCATGCATCAAGATTGTTTTGATCAAACAGACTGGGATATATTCCGGGTAGCCTCTGAGAAAAATATTGACGTATACACGGACACGGTGACTGAGTTCATCAGGAAGTGTATAGGGTATGTTGTTCCCACTGTGACTATTAAAACCTACCAAAACCAGAAACCGTGGATAGATGGCAGGATTTGCTCAAAACTGAAAGCACAAACCACCGCATTTAACCATGGCAAGGACTGGGAATATGGTCCAATACAAACAGTGCAGTTTTTCCATCCGTAAGGCAATCAAACAGGCAAAACATCAGTACATAGACAAAGTGGAGTCACAATTCAACAGCTCAGATGTGAGACGTATGTGGCAGGGTCTACAGACAATAATGGTTTATAAATGGAAAACCAGCCACGTCGCGGACCCCAACGTCTTGCTCATTTACAAGCTAAACACCTTCTTCGCCTGCTTTGAGGATAACAGAGTGCCACCGACGAGCCCTGCTTCCGTTTTCCGTGGCTGACGTGAGTTAGACATTTAAGCGTTAACCCTTGCAAGTCTGCCAGCCCAGACGGCATTCCTAACCACGTCTTCAGAGCATGCGCAAACCTTCTGGCTGGAGTGTTTACGGACATATTCAATCTCTCCCTTTCCCAGTCTGCTGTCTTCACATGCTTCAAGATGTCCACCATTGCTAAATGACTATCGCCCCATAGCGCTCACTTCTGTCATCATGAAGTGTTTTGAGGGACTAGTCAAGGATCATATCACCTCTACCTTACCTGACACCCTAGACCCACTTCAATTTGCTTACTGCCCCAATAGATCCACAGACGATGCAATCACCATTGCCCTGCACACTGCCCTATCCCATCTGGACAATACCTATGTAAGAATGCTGTTCATTGACTATACCTCAGCATTCAACACCATAGTACCTTCCAAGCTTATCATTCATTTCAGGATTGGTGGGTCCCCTGCGGGACCGTTGAGCTAACGTGCACTAATGTGATTAGCAAGTCATTTTAAGTAACGAGTACATTTCCCAGGACATAGACAGATCTTATATGGGCAGAAAGCTTACATTTTTGTTAATCGAACTGCAGTGTCCAATTTACAGTAGCTATTAGAGTGAAACAATACCATGCTATTGTTTGAGGAAAGTGCACAAAAAAAATATCATGGCAACTGGTTTGATGCATTCACATCTGAAGGTAAATAATGTACGTACATTCAGTTATCTTGCTCTGATTTGTCATCCTGAGGGTCCCAGAGACAAAATGTAGCATAGTTTTGTTTGATAAAATACATTTTTATATTCAAATGTAGGAAATGGGTTCTACAGTTTGAACCTCTGCTGTGTCTGGCTCTACACCCACCCCGGCCTGGCCATCTAGATGTGTGAACGTTAGTGTATAAGATAATGTATGAAATTAATGGGAGTGTGTAAACTTAAATTTTTCATTACCATATCATTTTTATAGGTTCTCTATAGTTCTCTATAGCCAACGTTACACGCTGTATGGTCTCCGTGGCATATAGAGTTGTAGTTCTTAACGATTTCACATGTAGTGTCAACCGCATTTTTTCTCGTCTTCTTAACCATTCGAGATATCCGGCTAATCTTGGGTCTCTTTGGCATGAAATGTACATTTTGCCACAGGTGGTTTTATACTCTGGAGTAGAAAAGGGTGGTTCCATGATGCCTGATGTACTGTTTGGCTAACAGGGGTGTGGCCACTGACTAGTTAAACTTTATATGAAAATCCATACTCTCATTTAGAAGGCTGACATCGTCACATCTTTAACCACATATGCTTCACAATATTTAGATATAAACCCCATAATTAAGAAGTGTACACAACCAAAGGCACAGTAATGAGTGTTTCCTGTCCTTCATGAGATCACCAAATGAAACACACTCATCATGACAGTCCCTTGTGTGTCCACGGACCACTGCCACATTCTCAAAAATTGTTATACTCACAAACATGATTCAAACAGTTTTAGAAACGTCAGAGGGTTTTCCATCCAATACTACTAATGATATGCATATATTAGGATCTGGGACAGAGTAGGAGGCAGTTCAGTTTGGGCACGCTATTTATACAAAAGTGAAAATGCTGCTCCCTACCCAAAACAGGTTAATTACACTTTGGATCAAAACATCCAGTCACTACAGAGTCACTACAAAGACAACATTGTAGTTACTCCACAATACTAACCTAAATGTCATGCCTAAATGTCTACTAACCACCAGTCCTGGCAATTATCAATACGCACAGCTGCTCCCCATCATTACACACACCTGGACCTCATCACCTTGATTACTCCCCCTTTATTTAGCCATCTGTAGCCTAAGTCATCAGGCATCATTGGTTTGTTTTCAAGTTCAGTATGCTACACCTGTTTTGTTCATCTGCCTTGTCTTATTATTGAACTCACCTTGTGCAACTGCTTCATAACTCACTGCGTATACGTAACACTAAATGACAGAGGGAAAATAATGAATCCTATACAGGACAAAAATATTCCAAAACATGTATCTTCTCTTTTGCAATAAAAAAGGCACTAAAGTAATACTGCAAAAAATGTGACAAAGAAATGAACTTTTTTTATCTGGATACAAACCATTACGCTTGGGGAAATCCAACAACACGTCAATGAGTACCACTCTTCATATTTTCAAGCATGTTGTTTGCTGCATCATGTTATGGGTAATGTATGATTTTCATTGGCATAGTGAAAGCTATTATCCCTTATTGATGTCATTTGTTAAATCTACTTCAATCAGTATAGATCAAGGGGAGGAGACAGGTTGGGGTAGGGGCATTAGAGTATTTTGTGTAGATAATTGAAACAAATACAATTAAATCCATTTTAATCCCAGTTTGTAACAACAAAATGTGGATTTCAATGTTTGTGTAATCTTTCTGAAGGCACTGTAATCTGCCACTACCACAATGGATATCAGAAATATGCTTTGCCAATATACCCATCCCAGGCCAAATAGAGAAGGAGAGCGATGAGCAGTATCAAACCACCGAGGCCGCTGCCGAGCTCCAGCTAGGTCCGCATGCAGACCCAACCCTTCCATAAGCCACCCTTCCAGGATACTGTCTCCACAGCCCCCTCCACCTCTGACTGTTACTGACAATCTTGGAACAGAGGAGCCAGGCCAGGTTATCTTAGAATCCTACCCCAGCTGCAGGTTTTCTGTCTAAAAACGTTAATTTAATAGCGAGTGGCTAGAATACTCGGTTATTGCAGATGCAGCATTTTGTTTCTAAAGTTTTGAGTTGGGTCCAATGCTAATGCAGACAAGGCCTTCACCCAAGCTGGGCGTTCTGGATGCGTGCCATTGATAGTACTAAGGCACTTTGCTTGGCACGCATCAAGCAAAGAGCATTTGAAATGCACTGCACTCTGGAAAATAAAAGTTTGAAGTTCTATGTGAACATCGGTGTCAACACTTATTAATGACGGGCAGCTGGCAAGAAATCATATGTATTTTTGGCCAATTGTGGACATCATTGACTTCCTTTTTTCAAACATTAAACCCTGGGAGGGACGTTGGACGTGATAGAGTCAAGACGGAACGGGGGAAGTGGACTTTTTCCGTCTATGATGGAAATTCTCTGAAAAGACAAGGAACTTGCCAAGGTGTTTAGCACCATACCCCACAATGCCACTTACACATCACACAATATTCAAATGAAATCATAGGGCTCATGAATGGGGCATCCACAGCTACATGCGAACAGTCATGAACAGTCAGCATAGAAGAAGCATGCTACACCCAAGGAGAGCATCAAGGAGGCTGCAACCCTTCTGAAAATATACTATAAGAAACAATCTAGCTGATTGTTTTTTATGAAAAACTTAGTGGTATAGCCAGTAGTATGAAATGGCAATAATATTAGTTAGCACATATGGTATTTCACATATTACAAGCAATTTTTATTCCCAAAATGGCTTTGCTTTAACGTGTAGGGCATTGTCCATCATGCTGATACAGGGCAACTGAGATAGGCTAGAGATTTCGCGCCAACCTGTCACTTCAAAAGCACTCAATCAATGGTCTCTGCATTTTAATTTGGTTTATTGTGGTATAGCGTGATATAAGCAGAATTCAATATTATTTCAATGCAAGAAACCCTAAAAAATTGTCTCCCCTCACCGATTTCAACTGCCCCCTTAGTCACTTTATCCTGTCACCAGGTCTGGCTCAGATGACTAATGGAGTGTTTATGTGGTCCATTATAATAATAATAATGCTCTGTTGGGAGGAAAAAAAGGATTTTGACATTATCCCCAATGCCTCATGAGGTTTCTCCATCTCCCCTCCTGGAAAATGGCACATATCATAAACAGCTCTAACTGATGCTGACCTTCACAAGGTCAGGTAATCGCAAAGTAATTGTCGGAGTGCCAATCATTTTAAAAAAAAATGGTTTGGAAGCCAATCCATAGACTTTTATTAGACTTTCATACCCTGCACACTGCAGTCAGGGATCTGTGCCCCGCAAGGACAAACACAGCCCATCTGATGTTAAGAAGATGGACTCTGAGAAGAGTTCAGCAGGCCATCACTCTACTCCTGTTACCTTGAAAAATCACTGGCCAGGGGAGGGGAGGAGACGGGGGAGAGGAGAGAGGGGTAGGGGGGAAAGGAGATAGACCACTTGAAGAGGATGAATGACAGGGTGATTAGAAGACCCTCCTCGGTCCCTTCAGGCTTCTTATTCATTGAGAGGAAAATGGAAATCCAGTGTACTGCAC
Organism: Oncorhynchus mykiss; assembly: GCF_057628025.1. NCBI lineage: Eukaryota > Metazoa > Chordata > Actinopteri > Salmoniformes > Salmonidae > Oncorhynchus > Oncorhynchus mykiss. Next base: position 43,704,270 of record NC_143040.1, on the reverse strand, counting down.
CGGCAAGAGTTAAATTGTCAATTGCTTAAACCTGAGAAAAAACACTGATTAGAATGCAGCTCATACTAACAATAATACACATTTCTGAGGAACAATTCTATACTAACTATAATGGTCACTAGGGGAAGAAGAGGGGTGCTCGACAACATTGTAAGTCGGGTATTGTTAGTTGCATGTTAACACTTCGCCGCTAGATATGAATTAGCACAGAAAGAAAATATAACTAAACAGAGTTCATTATTTTTCTTTGAAACCAGTCAATACACTGAACCGCAAGCTTTCATAAGTTAACACACAAAGTCATATTTGATGCAATACACAATACACATAAGGTGAACACAACATAAAACAAGCAACAAATAACTATCTGATTCTGAAGTAAAACTGTAATTATTTTCCCTTATCAAATTGTTCTCATCACAATGCTGATGTGGAGAAAATAAATCAAGGTGTTTGCTCAGCATGAAACATGTTCTGAAGAACTAACTCCGTTGTGGCACAGAGCAAAGCAAAACAAGAAATGTTCTCTATTGTAGTCTCGTCTTTTATGCTGAAGATAAATTAACTCGGAGGAAACAATAATTTGTGTTCCTCAAACGTTAGCCGCTCTCAAACTTTGAGATGTATTGTTGTGCTTTGAGGAGACTTGTGAGGCGAGCGTGGCCATGACTACACTATTACCGTTTGCTACTGTCTTGCTGTCAACAGGAAACTTTTGGCTACACAGACATTGTAGTGGGGGATTCATATCTTCAAACCTTTAGGCCTATACATGAATGTAAAGCTTAATGAGACAGGGTTGATGTCAACACGTGTACACACTCACCTAACACTAAAATAGCTGGCAAGATTTTGGCACACGTTTTGATAACATTCCATGGGCTGTTCCTTTGGCCTGTTGCTCTCTCGCTGTTATGCCCAAACTTGCTTTTCTGTTTCACACTCTATTGCACCTATAGCAACGTAAGTTTAGTCTTTCACGGTTTAAGTGTGAGTACCCAAACTCTGATACTAAGATATAACGCTTCATTGATCTCTGTAAAGAGGGGTGCTCCCAGAACCAAAAACCCAGTGAGCCAGTGCAGAAAGCCACTTTAGAGGGATTACAAGACTGATCCTAGCTAATGTAGTGGAGAAGCCAGTCACATTATACTAACACAAACACACCCCCTCACAAACACAAATACAAAACAGTAAAACAAAGTGAGTATGCACATGCTGTGTACACACCCACACATATAGAATATCTGCCATAATTATTTACCTCCTAAACCTGTCCAAATCAGATTTTTTTTATGTAGTTCCATTACCTAGTGCCTAAGACCGTGTGGTGTGTTCCTGGGCATGTCACACCAGTGGGCAGATAGCATAATTTATGTCCCACCCCAGGCTGCTTCTCAGCGTGTCTCCCAAACATAGGAATACTGCCTTGGGTATCAATACAGCATCTCCAGCACCACCTTAAAGGCTGCTGGCATTTTGCTGGGCTGCTGCTTCAAACGCAGACTAGGGTGTGTGTGTGTGTGCATTCATACATGCATTCGTGTGTTAAGCATACTTCATTAATCACAAATTCTTGCCATGCTGATTGCGTTCCTCCTCCGACCCTCTGATTAATATTAATGTTGAACATGAAGAGTGACTTATGGGAAATGCAGCGAGCCATTTGTCATGTTGACCTCCGGGAAGAGCCTCTCCATCGTGGTGTTTGTCCCCCCAGGGGAGGTATCTGTGGAGCATAAATATTCAAGATATTCCCAGGCTGAGAATTACTGCTTTGGCCTTCATGTGGATGGCATGGCTGGTGCATACAGTTGTTATGGTATCTCACGAGAGATCAGGCCATTTTTCAGAATGAGAAAACCATCGGTCAATCTGACCAATCTGCCAAGAGTGTCCCCTTCTGTGTACTTCAGAACACAATGATTCTTTAAAACAACAGTTTCATGATGATGGTACAGTGGTAAACAACAAACAGAAATATATAATATTTGTAGCATGATATTCTTCATATAAGACACAGACTAGAAACTAATTGTTTCAGATAAAGTAGTGTTTTAGACAAAATGGCGGTTGCCTTGGTTCTATCTCCTAGCCTACTTTGCAGTATTAAATTTTTTTGTGTTATTTATTACTTTATTTCCTCAGAACATTTACGGTATAATTTCCTGTACCCGGAAAGTACTTCTGGACATTACATCAGCAACCATTAACCATAAATTTGACTTCCCAAATCCTTTGTTAGGATTACCCGAAGCAGCTCCATTCATCCCGGGTGCTCTAACAAAAAAGACGCAGCCGGAGAAGAGGTAGCATTCTAGTCAGCCTCAGAAGGACGGCAAACCATCCACCTCTTCCAAGTATATTACTTGCTAATGTACAGTCTCTGGACCATAAGGTAGACAGGCTCAGGGCAAGGATCTCCTTCCAGAGGCACACAAGAGATTGTAAAATAATTTGTATTACAGAAACAGATCTCCGTTCCTACAGCCTGTTGGGTCCTCCATACATTTACACGGACAGGACAAAATAACTCTCAGGGAAAAGGGGGAGCGGTATGTTTCATAATTAATAACTCATGGTGTGATTGTGGTAACGTACAAAAACTGAAGACTCTGTAATGCCCGGGGTGTAGTGGAGGAAGGAGTCAGACGCAGGAGACAGAGAGTTCAGAGTTTCGATACTTCTTTATTCACCAACCAGGTGAAAACAGACGCCACTCAAAACAAATGCCCCAAAACACAGAGGAACTAAACAGTCCCGAAAATAACTCACGACTTACAGGCGTGTACACGAGTACACATAAAACAATCCCGCACACCCAGCAGGCTGGCCGGCTGGCTAATAAAGCCAAATTAATAAACCTAATTAACAACAGGTGTAACTCATGAACAGACAAGGGGGGGGGGGGGGAGATCAGTGGCAGCTAGTAGGCCGGTGACGACGACTGCCGAGCGCCACCCGAACGGGATGGGGAGCCACCTTCGGTAGGAGTCGTGACAGATATTTTGATCTGGAATAACTCAAAATCAAATGCCAACCCCCATTACCTCCCAAGAGAATTTTAATCAGTTATTGCCATGGCCGTTTATATCCCCCCTCAAGTTGATGCCACGGTGGCATTCAAGGAACTATACGGGACTTTAAAAAACCTGGAAACCTCATATCCTGAATCCACATTTGTTGTAGCTGGGGACTTATCAAAGGAAATCTGAGGAAAATTCTCCCAAAATCCCAATAACACATATCCTGTGTTACACGTGGAGAGATGCCGCTTGACCACTGTTATTCTCCCTTCCGGGGAGGCTACAAGGCTTTCCCCCTCCCACCTTCGGCAAATCAGATCATGCCTCCATTCTGCTCCTCTCGCCTATAGGCACAATTTAAAGCAAGAAGCACCGTGGTAAGGACTGTTCAACATTGGCCTGACCAAACGGACTCCATGCTACAGGACTGTTTTTATATCAAGTAGAATGAGATATGTTACAGGTCGTCTCTGGGAATAACATCGACGACTGCACTGACTCCGTCACTGGGTTCATCTGGAAGTGCATAGAGGATGTTGTTTCTACAGTGACGATTAGACATAGGCGGATATAACGAATTACAAATACTATCGTTATTGTAAATGAGTAGCTTTTCAAAATCATTCATTTTAGTTTTACTTAAGTTTTTTATGAATGAAGGACTGTACTTCGCTACTTTTTTTAAACCATCTGCAACAGAGTACAATTTTGTAGGCTATCCTCTATTATAGATCATGATGACACAGAAGGTTTGCAGAGCCATAACAGAAACTGCTCATTTTGTGTAGTCAGTGACCAATCAAATCTAAATTCACAGGCCAATCAAATCAAACTTTGCACACAAACTGGCAAAAATAACTTAGCTAGTTTGAGAAGTGTCATGAAAGAAAGGAAATGTTTTTATCAAAGTGGGTGTGTGTGAAAAACAATGGAGACTGAGGAGAGTCAGAAGACTTTCCAGGCAGACAAATCCTGTGTCTGAAAACAAGAGGGAGAATCCATATCCGCATCTCCTTTAAGCACAGGAAAGGGAAGTGTAATCATGCAATGCAAGCTTTGCTTATCCAGGATGATGGCGGTGGCAACCTACAAAAAGTCTGCTTCGTACTTGAGGAAACATGTAGAGGTAAAATAAATAGCTATGAATGATAAAACATTTCGCTATGGAAAGCAATATACGTATTCTGAACCTAGGTTAGTGTTAGCCTAGTTCTAGCATGCTAATGTGAGCTACAGTACACTGGAAAAATAAAAAGTCACAAACACCATGATTGTGTAATGAAACCATGAAAAGTAGAGCACCTATGCTGATAACTGGTGATTGAATGTAAACCCAATGTCAGTGTGTCTCTGGGGCGGCAGGTAGCCTAGTGGTTAGAGCGTTGTCCTAGTAACCGAAAGGTTGCTAGAACGAATCCCTGAGCTGACAAGGTAAAAATCTGTCGTTCTGCCCCTTAACAAGGCAGTTAACCCACTGTTCCTAAGCCGTCATTGTAAATGAGAATTTGTTCTTAACTGATTTGCCTGGTTAAATATATATACAGGGGGGCAAAAAAAGTATTTAGTCAGCCACCAATTGTGCATGTTCTCCCACTTAAAAAGATGAGAGAGGCCTGTAATTTTCATCATAGATACACTTCAACTATGACAGACAAAATCCAAGAAAAAAAATCCAGAAAATGACATTGTAGGATTTTTAATTAATTTATTTGCAAATTATGGTGGAAAATAAGTATTTGGTCAATAACAAAAGTTTCTCTCAATACTTTGTTATATTCCCTTTGTTGGCAATGACAGAGGTCAAACGTTTTCTGTAAGTCTTCACAAGGTTTTCACACACTGTTGTTGGTATTTTGGCCCATTCCTCCATGCAGATCTCCTCTAGAGCAGTGATGTTTTGGCGTTGTTACTGGGCAACACAGACATTCAACAACGAAGCCACTCCTTTGTTGCCTGGCGGTGTGTTTGGGATCATTGTCATGCTGAAAGAACCAGCCACGTTTCATCTTCAATACCCTTGCTGATGGAAGGAGGTTTTCACTCAAAATCTCACGATACATGGCCCCATTCATTCTTTCCTTTACACGGATCAGTCATCCTAGTCCGTGTAGCAAAGCATAATGTTTCCACCCCCATGCTTCACAGTAGGTATGGTGTTCTTTTTATGCAACTCAGCATTCTTTGTCCTCCAAACACGACAAGTTGAGTTTTTACCAAAAAGTTCTGTTGGTTTCATCTGACCATATGACATTCTCCCAATCTTCTTCTGGATCATCCAAATGCTCTCTAGCAAACTTCAGACGGGCCTGGACATGTACTGGCTTAAACGGCAGCATCAAACCAAAAAAAATTATATCATACAATTAATGGTTTATAAATGGTTCATATCCTAAATATTGATTGATGATAATGCTTTATTTGAACAGATTAGAAACAGGAGGGGCGGTAAGATGGTACATTTTGTGGGAATTTTATCAATGCAACCACACAGCCACACTGTAAGAAATTATTCAGGGGTGAATTGAAATTGACAAAAAAAAAGAAAAAAAAAGTATATAATTGATAAAAATGAATGCAAGTTGTGCAGAGCCCGTGGTCTAGCAAGTTGTGCAGAGCCCCTGGTCTAGCAAGTTGTGCAGAGCCCGAAGACTGGGGTTAAATTCCCTGCTCCAACCCTTCAATCTGTTTCTCCCACGTATCTGCAACCCCTCTGTCATTTCATAACTGTCTCAATAACTGTCATAGTCACCTTGCATTTCCTATCTTGAGGGTAATTCAACATTTTCACACAATGTTGTATGCATGTTTGAAGGTATTAAAGTATTTTTCTATGTTAGTATTAAGCTTGTTGTGCCATAATTTTTAACAGGTCATGATGAATGGATATCTAAATTGTCAGGCAAATTGACTTTCAATGAGGACAGCAACCATTCCCACAGGTGTGGAGATGAAAGAAGCATGGAGAGACCAGAGATATTCAGAATTATAAATTGGGCTAAGGAAAAGAAGCTGGGTTTTGGAGAAACACAATCAGTGCGTGCTCTGCAAGCAATGCATAGGATGAAGGCATGACAAGAGTGTGGTGAACAGATAAGTGGTTATAGACAGTGAGGGAAAAGGAGAAGAGCCGAGTGTTGTGGGAAGATGTTTGTTGAGGAAGAATGGTGCCAGACGTGGACCAGCAGGAGTGACATTTTTGGTTTCAGGGTGGGTGAGAGAGAAAGGAGTTGGGTGCAGTTGAATCAGTGACTTGTGATATGTTTGTGTTTCTTCTGACCAGAAGGAACAGACGCTCCTGTCGTGCAACATGCTTCTTGCTTTGCTCTTAGGAACAGGGAACCATTGAAAGGAGTGATTTCTGTGGTAGCGTTAAGTGTGGAGCTGGTACAATCGAAGTCAGAAATTCCTGGTCTTTGTGACATCTGCCGTATGGTGCGACGCAGACCCGGTGGGGAGCGTTGTGAAACAGAGGGGTCACTGTCAATCCTTTTGAGTCAGAGTCTTTACCCAACAAAGCCATGTTAGGATATATCAGTTATCCTGTTAGAACATTGGTGCCGAATCCACTGCGGTGTTTCAGGTTCAACGTTTATGGTCATTTCTAGAAGCTTGTAGGAGAGAGATTCCAAGATTTGGGAAGTGTGCAGGAGGGCATAGGATTGTGTAGTTTCAGTGGATAAAGTTGTGTATGTTAACTGTAGGGGTGCCCATGTTGCTGGGGATCGGAAGTATCTGGTACGAGAGAGGCAGGTGGAGGTGGCCAGAGGATTGCAGAAGGTGTCATATGCTGAGGAGGATGAGTCAAGGGTGAGGGATCCTGAGTGAATCCCTGTGAGTAGTTGATCTGTGCCAGCACAGAGGGATGGCCCAACGAGTGACATTTGCATAAGTAAGGTTGGCGTTTTACCGTTCATAGCAATGGTTATCAACTGTACCGCAGAAATGGAGCATAAATCACAGAAAAAAGTATGTTTGCTGGATAAAACATTAATATAACTGTAGCCTTGGACACCTTTATGGAGCGTTCATGACACATTAATGGGAGTAGAAGTAAGCCTATCATTCAATACATTATCCTTCATGATTGACGTACAGTTGAAGTCGGAAGTTTACATACACAAAATACATTTAAACTACGTTTTTCACAATTCCTGACATTTAATCCTAGTAAAACTTCCCTGTCTTTGGTCAGTTAGGATCACAACCTTATTTAAGAATGTGAAATGTCAGAATAATAGAAGAGAGAATGAATTACTTCAGCTTTTATTCCTTTCATCACATTCCAAGTGGGTCAGAAGTTTACATACACTCAATTAGTATTTGGTACCATTGCCTTTAAATTGTTTAAATTTGGTCAAACATTTCGGGTAGCCTTCCTCAAGCGTCCTACAATATTAGGTGATTTTTGGCCCATTCCTCCTGTCAGAGCTGGTGTAACTGAGTCAGGTTTGAGGGCCTCCTTGCTCGCACATGCTTTTTCAGTTCTGCCCACACATTTTCTATGGGATTGAGGTCAGGGCTTTGTGATGACCACTACAATACCTTGACTTTGTTGTCCTTAAGCCATTTTGCCACAACTTTGAAGTATGCTTGGGGTCATTGTCCATTTGGAAGACCCATTTGCAACCAAGCTTTAACTTCCTGACTGATGTCTTGAGATGTTGCTTCAATATATCCACGTAATTTTCTTTCCTCATGTTGCCATCTCTTTTGTGAAGTGCACCAGTCCCTCCTGCAGCAAAGCACCCCCACAAAATGATGCTGCCACCCCTGTGCTTCATGGTTGGGATGGTGTTCTTCAGCTTGCAAGCCTCCCCCTTTTTCCTCCAAACATAACGATGGTCATTATGGCCAAACAGTTCTATTTTTGTTTCATCAGACCAGATGACATTTTTCCAAAAAGTACGATCTTTGTCCCCATGTACAGTTGCAAACCGTAGTCTGACTTTATGGTGGTTTTGGAGCAGTGGCTTCTTCCTTGCTGTCAATATAGGACTCGTAATTACTGTGGATATAGATACCTTTTGTACCTGTTTCCTCCAGCATCTTCACAATGTCCTTTGTTGTTGTTCTGGGATTGATTTGCACTTTACGCACCAACGTACGTTCATCTCTAGGAGACAGAACACATCTCCTTCCTGAGCGGTATGACGGCTGCGTGGTCCCATGGTGTTTATACTTGAGCACTATTGTTTGTACAGATGAACGTGGTACCTTCTGTCTCCTTCAGGAAATTGCTCCCAAGGATGAACCAGACTTGTGGAGGTCTACAATTTTGTTCTGAGGTCTTGGCTAATTTCTTTTGATTTTCCTATGATGTCAAGCAAAGAGGCACTGAGTTTGTCACTACAAAGATACAGGCGTTCGTCCTAACTCAGTTGCTGGAGAGGAAGGATACCGCTCAGGAATTTCACCATGAGGCCAACAGTTAGAGTTTAATGGCTGTGATAGGAGAACACTTAGTATGGGTGAACATTGTAGTTACTCCACAATACTAACTTAATTGACAGAGTGAAAAGATGGAGGCATGTACAGAATAAAAGTATTTCAAAACATGTTTGCAACAAGGCACTAAAGTAATACTGCAAAATATGAGGCAGAGAAATTCACTTTTTGTCCTGAATACAAAGTGTTATTTGGAGAAAATCCATTACTAAGTACCACTCTCCATATTTTCAAGCATAGTGGGGGCTGCATCATGTTATGGGTATGCTTGTAATCGTTAAGGGCTGGGGAGTTTTTCAGGATAAAAAAAATGAATGGAGCACAGCAAAAATCCTAGAGGAAAACTGGTTCAGTATACTTTCCACCAGACACTGGGGGATTAATTCACTTTTCAGCAGGAGTTGCTTACCAAGAAGACTGTGAATGTTCCTGGGTGGCAGAGTTACAGTTTTGACTTAAATTGGCTTGAAAATGTATGGCAAGAACTGAAATTGGTTGTCTACCAATGATCAACAACCAATTTGACAGAGTTTAAAGAATTTTGAGCAAATGTTGCCTAATCCAGGTGTTGAAAGCTCTTAGAGACTTACCCAGAAATACACATAGCTGTAATCGCTGCCAAAGGTGCTTCTAATCAAATCAAATTTTATTTGTCACATACACATGGTTATCAGATGTTAACGCGAGTGTAGCGAAAAGCTTGTGCTTCAAGTTCCTACAGTGCAGTAATTTCTAACAAGTAATCTAACAAATTCACAACAACTACCTTATACACACAAATGTAAAGGGATGGAATAAGAATATGTACATATAAATATATGGATGAGCAATGGCTGCATGGCATAGGCAAGATACAATAGATGGTATGAAATACAGTATATACATATGTGATGAGTAATGTAGGATATGTAAACATGATTAAAGTGCCATTATTTAAAGTGACTAGTGATACCTTTATTAAATCAATTTATAAAAGTGGCCAGTGATTTGGGTCTGTATGTTGTGATGGCTGTTTAGCAGTCTGAGAGCTTTGAGATAGAAGCTGTTTTCAGTCTCTCGGTCCCAGCTTTGATGCAGCTGTACTGACCGCGCCTTCTGGATGATAGCGGGGTGAACAGGCAGTGGCTCGGGTGGTTGTTGTCCTTGATGATCTTTTGCCTTCCTGTGAGGTTAGATGCTGTAGGTGTCCTGGAGGGCAGATAGTTTGCCCCGGTGATGTGTTGTGCAGACCGCACTACCCTCTGGAGAGCCTTGCGGATGAGGGCGGTGCAGTTGCTGTACCAGGCAGTGATACAGCCCAACAGGGTGCTCTCGATTGTGCATCTGTAAAGGTTTGTTAGGGATTTATGTGACAAGCCACATTTCTTCAGCCTCCTGAGGTTGAAGAGGCGCTGTTGTGCCTTCCTCACCATGCTGTCTGTGTGGGTGGACCATTTCAGTTTGTCCGGAATGTGCATGCTGAGGAACTTAAAAAACGGTACACCTTCTCTACTACTGTCCCGTCGATGTGGATAGGGGGGTGCTCCCTCTGCTGTTTCCTGAAGTTCACGATCATCTCCTTTGTTTTGTTGACGTTGAGTGAGAGGTTGTTATCCTGACACCACACTCTGAGTGCCCTTACCTCCTCCCTATAAGCCTCAAGATATTGACTTAGGGGTGTGAGTACTTATGGAACATGTTTTCACTTTGTCATTATGGGGTATTGTGTGTAGATTGGTGAGATTTAATCAATTTTGAACTCAGACTGTAACACAGCACAATTTAGAATAAGTCAAAGGGTATGAATACTTTCTGAGGGCACTGTATCTGACATGATTGCAGTGGAAGGAGGCAGATGTGTCTCACTGGCGACCGTTTACAAGGCTGTCATTAAATCAGGTCAAGCAAACAACTTTTAATGAGTTGTTAACCACCCTGCAACCTCAGTAGAAAGTAATCTCTAGACCTACTGTCTGTTCAAGAATACACGAAGCTGCCAATCACACGAGGAAGACTGTGATGGCGAACCTCGGTAGAGACAATTATGTTGGCATCACCACCAATTGTTGGACAGCTCATCATAGAAGTTACATAGGGGTCACATCGCTCTGGATAGATGAAGAAACCCTGGAGAGAAGATCCACTGCACCTGCTTGCAAGGGGTTGGAGGGTCCCACACCTTCAACGTGCTTGCAGGTGTCTTTGATGACATCCATTGTGCATATAGGATCAGGGAGAAAGTGGTAAGAACCACAACTGACAGTCGATTAAACTTCATCGAAGCATTCAATGTTTTTGGTGAGCAGAACTAGGCAGAAGTAGTGGAAGCACCAGACCCAGCTGCAGAAGAGACTGCAGAGCACCAAAACACATTTTCCATACTGGAAGACAATAGTGGCCTAGAGTATCAACTTAGCATCAGCGGTGTGCGTGTCACCTGCTGGACCTCATTGCAATGACAGATTCTGTCCTGGCAGAAGGGAATAGTGACTGCTACAAATGGTTGTCCAATTCAGCCTTTGCTAAATGCCAAGCAATATGGAATAAAACTTGGCGGTCAACCTTGGCTGCTGAAGTTGTAGAGCAGTGGTCACCAGCTGGTCGATCGCATTCCTAGTCGATAGTCAAACATTTCTGTAAAAAACCTAATGACAAAGCCTTGTGTTCCTATTTGTATTTATTTTTCTAGTGCCGTTGGTGGTAGTTGCACCCGATTCCGCTGGCGTGCGTGTCGGGTAGGCAAAGTCTTCCCATACTGAACCATTTCATGTGTCTGAAGGTACAAACTCTGCATTCTGGTTGGCACAGAGAGAAAATCAAGTGCACTATATGCCTACCATTGGCCAATCAGATGGTTCAGATTTCCGTGTCTGCAGTAAGGCAGCAGGCATAAAAGAAAGCAAAAGCAAAATTGATACTCAAAACTTTTAAAACCATGAGTAGAGAGACTGTCAATACAGCAAAGTGCAGTTGTTTTTATGGGTGAGTTCATGTTTAAGTTCTAACTCAGCAACATCAAAAAAATGTATTCAACACTTATATAACCTGCTCTGCAGCTGTAATGAATAAGTAGGAAAGTGTATCGATAGGCTTGCGTTGTTATTATTAGTGTCTTGGGTCTTTTTTTTTAGGAAATGGTTCACTATCTGTTCATAGGAGTAATAACATTAATTTGTGGATGAGTTTCTCTATCAGCTGGTGTCCTTTTTTGGTCAGTGTCAGCGGAGGAACAGGAGAGCAGAGGGAAAGGCGGACCCTCACTCTGCTGCTCTTTCCCTGCTCTGAGACTGACCATCAGATGCATGCACCATCAGCCCAGGAAAATAAAAATAAAAAGCAAATAATTTAAATGCACGCTCACTCAGTGGATCTATTACCAGTGTGATCATATAGCCTACCTAAAAATCTGAAATATAATTATAAAAAATGGTCCGAACAACAATGCACTGGCAGGGCAATTCAAGCAAAGCCAATATGTTGTGATAATGTATTGGGCCTATAGCCTACTGCACAAACCTTATTGGCATGGTATGGTTTTGAATATGTTAGTGTTGCATAGACTTTGTTTAACCTCTCTGGGATATGTGGGACACTCGCCTCCCACATGGCCAAAAGCAAGGGAAAATGTAGAGCGCCAAATTCCAATAAATTACTATAAAAATCTAACTTTCATTAAATCACACATGCAAGATAGAAAATAAAAGCTACACTTGTTGTGAATACAGCCAACACAGAAAACAAACAATGCTATTGTCTCAGGATAGCACCTCCGTAAACAAAGAGAGAAACCATATTTCAACCCTGCAGGAGCTACACAAAACGCAGAAATAAAAATATAATTCATGCCTTACTTTTGACGATCGATATATATCCAAAATGTCCAATTATTTGGCTTGTTTGATCCAGAAAAACACTGGTTCCAACTTGCTCAACGTGACTACAAAATATCTCAAAAATTACCTGTAAACTTTGCCAAAACTTTTCAAACTACTTTTGTAATATAGGTAACACATTTTTAATGTAAATAATCGATAAAATTGAAGATCTGTGTTCAATACAGGAAGAAAACAATCTGAAGCATGCGCCTCTATCTAACAGTACACTTCAAGTGACCCTCGTTCAAGATGGCCGTACTTCGTCATTACACAAAGGAATAACCTCAACCAATTTCTAAAGACTGTTGACAACCAATGGAAGCGATAGGAACTGCAAGAAGGTCTCTTATAAATCTGGATTCCCATTGAAAAGAGAGTGACCTCAAAAACAAAAATCTGAATGGTTTGTCCTCGGGGTTTCGCCTGTTAAATAAGTTCTGTTATACTCACAGACATGATTCAAACAGTTTTAGAAACTTCAGAGTGTTTTCTATCCAAATCTACTAATAATGTGCATATCTTCTGGGGATGTGAAGCAGGCAGTTGAATTTGGGCATGCATTTCATCCGGACATTAAAATACTGCCCCGTCACCAAGAAGTTAAATCATGTTAAACCAAAATCTGAGCGATAGATGCTGGCTTTCATTTTGACTCCGGAAAGTGATCTTGACTCAGAAAAGTTTTTTGACCACTGTTGTAGAGGATGAGTGTGCCCCTCCTCAAGAAACCAACACTCGACTCATCTAACGTCAAAAACGATATACCTGTATCCCTTCTTTCTTTTCTTTCCAAAACACTTGAGCGTGCTGTCTCTGATCAACTTTGTCATTATCTCTCTCAGAATGATCTTCTTGACCGTAACCAGTCAGGATTCAAGGTGGGTCACTCAACCAAAATTGCTCTTCTTTGTGTCACGGATGCTCTCCGCACTGCCAAAGCCGACTCTCTCCTCTGTTCTCATCCTACTAGATCTATCCTCTGCCTTTGACACTGTAAACCATCAGCTCCTCCTGTCCACTCTCTCAAGGCTGGGCATCTCAGGCTATGCACAGTCTTGTATTGCATCCTACCCGGCAGGCCGCTCCTACCAGGTGACGTGGAGAGGATCTGTGTCTGCACCACGTACTCTCACTACTGGTGTCCCCCACGGCTTGGTTCTAGGCCCTCTCCTCTTATTGCTATACCCCAAGTAGCTCAGCTCCGTCATATCCTCATATGGTCTCTCCTATCATTGCTATGTGGATGACACTCAACTACTTTTCTCCTTCCCCCTTCTGACACCCAGGTGGCGACATGCATCTCTGCGTGCCTGGCAGATATCTCAACTTGGATGTTGGCCAACCACCTCAAGCTCAATCTTGACAAGACGGAACTGCTCTTCCTCCATGGGAAAGCCTGCCTGCTCAAAGACCTCTCCTTCACGGTTGACAACTCCACAGTGTTGCCTTCCCATAGTGCAAAGAACCTTGGTGTGACACTGGACACCCTGTCATGCTCTGCAAACATCAAAGCAGTGACCCGCTCTACAACATCCGTATAGTACGACACTACCTCACACAGAAAGTGGCCCGTGATATGTGGTTGTCCCACCTAGTTATGAATGAACGCTAAGTCGCTTTGGATAAGAGCGTCTGCTAAATGACTATAACGTAAAATGTAAATCTGTAGAGCATATCCAAATAAAGTGTGACCTACTAATCTACTGTACATCTACCACTGTTGAGATTCAAACAAATATTTTAATGACTGGTGTGGCTTTGCGACAACTGATTTTATGCCAAAGAAAATATTCCAAAATGTTGTCTAACTATAGGTTGTGTTTTTACCTTATGCATAATTTATTAGTGGCACATTGTCGAGTGAAAGAAAATTGACCTGGAGTCTTAATCTGCAAATATCAAGTAAATAAAAACTTTGACCTTGAACAGTTACAAATATTTCTGTATTGGGAAACTAAACTTTCCATAGACCTAATAGGAAAACACTGGCATGGCTGTGATTCTCAGTCTACAGCTCTATTGACACTGAGAAGGAAATGCAACAGAGGTAGCACAACAATGGATACAAGCAAGCACATTTAAGGATTAAGGCTGGATCTGTAAGGTTCAATGGTAGAAACTCCACAGTGTTTAGAAAATAATGGCTTTTTTATTCACAGCCAAAAGCAAAAGTCCCAGTTCAATATTGTGGCTTGTAGGCTTACTGACATCCTACTACACCGAATGCAATGAGATTAGCTGCGAGTTCTATCTAGAGCAAGCCTGGACAACTCCTTGGGGGCCTGATTTGGTGTCACACTTTTGCACCAGTCCCAGCTAACACACCTGACTCTAATCAACTAATCATGATCTTCAGTTTAGAATGCAATTAGTTTAAATCAGCTGTGTTTGCTAGGGATGGGGGAAAAGTGTGCAGCTCATCCAGGATGGCACATCAATGCGAGCTGTGGCAAGAAGGTTTGCTGTGTCTGTCAGCGTAGTGTCCAGAGCATGGAGGCGCTACCAGGAGACGTGGAGGAGGCCGTAGGAGGGCAACAACCCAGCAGCAGGACCGCTACCTCCGCCTTTGTGCAAGGAGGAGCACTGTCAGAGACCTGCAAAATGACCTCCAGCAGGCCACAAATGTGCATGTGTCTGCTCAAACGGTCAGAAACAGACTCCATGAGGGTGGTATGAGGGCCCGACGTCCACAGGTGGGGGTTATGCTTACAGCCCAACACCGTGCAGGACGTTTGGCATTTGCCAGAGAACACCAAGATTGGCAAATTCGCCACTGGCGCCCTGTGCTCTTCACAGATGAAAGCAGGTTCACAATGAGCACATGTGACAGACGTGACAGTCTGGAGACGCCGTGGAGAACGTTCTGCTGCCTGCAACATCCTTCAGCATTGCCGGTTTGGCGGTGGGTCAGTCATGGTGTGGGGTGGCATTTCTTTGGGGGGCAGCACAGCCCCTCCATGTGCTCGCCAGAGGTAGCCTGACTGCCATTAGGTACTGAGATGAGATCCTCAGACCCCTTGTGAGACCATATGCTGGTGCGGTTGGCCCTGGGTTCCTCCTAATGCAAGACAATGTGGCTGGAGTGTGTCAGCAGTTCCTGCAAGAGGAAGGCATTGATGCTATGGACTGGCCCACCCGTTCCCCAGACCTGAATCCAATTGAGCACATCTGGGACATCATGTCTCGCTCTATCCACCAACGCCACGTTGCACCACAGACTGTCCAGGAGTTGGCGGATGCTTTAGTCCAGGTCTGGGAGGAGATCCCTCAGGAGACCATCTGCCACCTCATCAGGAGCATGTCCAGGCTTTGTAGGGAGGTCATACAGGCACGTGGAGGCCACACACACTACTGAGCCTCATTTTGACTTGTTTTAAGGACATTACATCAAAGTTGGATCAGCCTGTAGTGTGGTTTTCCACTTTAATTTTGAGTGTGACTCCAAATCCAGACCTCCATGGGTTGATACATTTGATTTCCATTGATCATTATTTTGTTGTCAGCACATTCAACTATGTAAAGAAAAAAGTATTTAATAAGAATATTTCATTAATTCAGATCTAGGACGTGTTATTTTAGTGTTCCCTTTATTTTTTTGAGCAGTGTATATATATATTAAACTCTACCCTACCCTGCATGGGCCATACAGTGGCTTGCGAATGTATTCACCCACATTGGCATTTTTACTATTTTGTTGCCTTACAACCTGGAATTAAAATATATTTTTGGGGGGGTTGTATCATTTGATATGCACAATTGTTTTTTCTTGTGAAACAATCTAGAAATATGACAAAAGCATGCATAACTATTCATCCCCCCCAAAGTCAATACTTTGTAGAGCCATCTTTTGCGATATGTCTCTATAAGCTTTGCACATCTAGCCACCGGGATTTTTGC
This sequence comes from Oncorhynchus mykiss, assembly GCF_057628025.1. Classification (NCBI taxonomy): domain Eukaryota; kingdom Metazoa; phylum Chordata; class Actinopteri; order Salmoniformes; family Salmonidae; genus Oncorhynchus; species Oncorhynchus mykiss. Next base: position 43,688,048 of record NC_143040.1, on the reverse strand, counting down.
CCATTCTTCAAGGCAAAACTGGTGTACAGCAATCTTTAAGTCATACCACAGATTCTCATTTGGATTGAGGTCTGGGCTTTGACTAGTTCATTCCATGACATTTAAATGTTTCCCCTTAAACCACTCGAGTGTTGCTTTAGCAGTATGCTTAGGGTCATTGTCCTGCTGGAAGGTGAACCTCTGTCCTAGTTGCAAATTTCTGAATGACAGGTTTCCCTCAATAATTTCCCTGTATTTAGCGCCATCCATCATTCCTTCAATTCTGGCCAGTTTCCCCGTCCCTGCTGATGAAAACATCCCCACAGCATGATGCTGCCACCACCATGCTTCACTGTGGGGATGGTGGTCTCGGGTGATGAGAGGTGTGGGATTTGTGCCAGACATAGCGTTTTCCTTGATTGCCAAAAAGCTCAATTGTAGTCTCATCTGACCAGAGTACCTTCTTCCATATGTTTGGGGAGTCTCCCACATGCCTTTTGGCAAACACCAAACGTGTTTGCTTATTTTTTGCTTTAAGCAATAGCTTTTTTCTGGTCACTCCTGACCCCGCCCTCTCATCAGGAGATACAGCTGTCTGCAATTACCCGACTCCTTCTGCAGCTTGAAAAGCCAGTGTTCCTTTTTTAGGGGAGAGCTTATTTGATGTCCTGTGTTGGTTGTTGCCCAGTATATGTTATTGTAAAGTATGTTGAAGCCGATCCTGCAGAGGTACAGTGCCTTGCGAAAGTATTCGGCCCCCTTGAACTTTGCGACCTTTTGCCACATTTCAGGCTTCAAACATAAAGATATAAAACTGTATTTTTTTGTGAAGAATCAACAACAAGTGGGACACAATCATGTAGTGGAACAACATTTATTGGATATTTCAAACTTTTTTAACAAATCAAAAACTGAAAAATTGGGTTTGCAAAATTATTCAGCCCCCTTAAGTTAATACTTTGTAGCGGCACCTTTTGCTGCGATTACAGCTGTAAGTCGCTTGGGGTATGTCTCTATCAGTTTTGCACATCGAGAGACTGAATTTTTTTCCCATTCCTCCTTGCAAAACAGCTCGAGCTCAGTGAGGTTGGATGGAGAGCATTTGTGAAAAGCAGTTTTCAGTTCTTTCCACAGATTCTCGATTGGATTCAGGTCTGGACTTTGACTTGGCCATTCTAACACCTGGATATGATTATTTTTGAACCATTCCATTGTAAATTTTGCTTTATATTTTGGATCATTGTCTTGTTGGAAGACAAATCTCCTTCCCAGTCTCAGGTCTTTTGCAGACTCCATCAGGTTTTCTTCCAGAATGGTCCTGTATTTGGCTCCATCCATCTTCCCATCAATTTGAACCATCTTCCCTGTCCCTGCTGAAGAAAAGCAGGCCCAAACCATGATGCTGCCACCACCATGTTTGACAGTGAGGATGGTGTGTTCAGGGTGATGTGCTGTGTTGCTTTTACGCCAAACATAACGTTTTGCATTGTTGCCAAAAAGTTCAATTTTGGTTTCATCTGACCAGAGCACCTTCTTCCACATGTTTGGTGTGTCTCCCAGGTGGCTTGTGGCAAACTTTAAACGACACCTTTTATGGATATCTTTAAGAAATGGCTTTCTTCTTGCCACTTCCATAAAGGCCAGATTTGTGCAATATACGACTGATTGTTGTCCTATGGACAGAGTCTCCCACCTCAGCTGTAGATCTCTGTGAGTTTGCTGCACTGAAAGTAAAGGGGCTGAATAATTTTGCACGCCCAATTTTCAGTTTTTGATTTGTTTGAAAAGTTTGAAATATCCAATAAATGTCATTCCACTTGTTGTTGATTCTTCACAGGTGGCGCTACAAAGTATTAACTTAAGGGGGCTGAATAATTTTGCACGCCCAATTTTTCAGTTTTTGATTTGTTAAAAAAGTTTGAAATATCCAATAAATGTCGTTCCACTTCATGATTGTGTCCCACTTGTTGTTGATTCTTCACAAACAAATACAGTTTTATATCTTTATGTTTGAAGCCTGAAATGTGGCAAAAGGTCGCAAAGTTCAAGGGGGCCGAATACTTTCGCAAGGCACTGTATGTTTTTGTGTTTTGCAAGGCACTGTACATCTGTGTTTCAGGACCAGGGCTCGTTTTGTGCTGATGATATTTTTGAGGGTTGATCAATCCCCCTGCCATTAGCTTGTCTCCATCTCTGCTCTCCACATCATCCCACTCACCACCACATAGCATTCAGATTGTACTGCAATGTAAACATCACTCAGGGTCACCACAGAGCAAAACCCTTTAACTCTGTCATAATTGTTTTCTATGGCATTTCACGTTTCTCCTATCCCTCTCAACAAATCACATTTGTATCACTATCTCCATCTGTCTCTCATTAAAATCCAGATCCTCTTACAAAGAGTTTGTGTTTGCAAGCTCTGGGATTCTAGATATTATATTTTGATGTATGAAGTCTTTAAAGTGTATTTGTATTCACAGTATATGAGAAGGTATTGCATTTGGGTTTAGTGATATGTCTTGGACAAATGAGCTGACCCCCTTGATCATTTGGGATGTATTGAGTTATCATGAGAACCATATAAAACATACTTCTAAGGCCTTAAGGAGGCACCATCCCAGACAATAAAATTGAAATAAGGACCCTGGAAAAAGACAAAGAAAATTGTCAAATCAACCCACTGCCATGTAATAGCCCGATACTTTCAAACTGTAAAGATACACTTAGTGAAACTGGCACTTCCAAATCATATCACTGTCATCACCATCTCCACATCATCTCAACAATTTTAGATTTTATTTCTCATGTAATACAATTGACATTTGTACCAAATGAGCCAGCAAGAGAGTGACAGTTGTACTTTGGAAATACACACAATGAAACATTATCAGAAACATTAAGGTTTGTTCTTATGTAACATTTATGAATGAAATAGAAAATAGAACAATGTCTAAGGTGGCAGGCTGAAAAGTAATTAAGTATGTAATAAACACATGCATGGGTCAACGATGGCATTTGAGGTCAATAACTACCGCCCTCATTGCCATTTTATCCTGACAAGTACAGCTAGTAGCATATGGTCCTTCACTGGATAAAACTACTGGTGCTAGCCTTCAGAATCACATTGTACTGTACACGGAGTGTACAAAACATTGAGAACACCTTCCTAATATGTGACTTGCTCTATCATAATCAGTCACCACATCATCAACAAACTATCATGGTGCAAACACACCAAGACAGCCTATTCCCCCTCAGGAGACTGAAAAGATGGGTCCTCAGGGTCCTCAGATCCTCAAAAAGTTCTACAGGTACACCATTGAGAGCATCCTCACTGGTTGCATCACTGCCTGGTATGACAACTGCTTGGCCTCCGACCACAAGGCACTAGAGTGGATAGTGTGTACGTCCCAGTACATCACCGTGGCCAAGCTTCCTACCGTTCAGGACCTCCATACCAGGTGGCGTTAGAGAAAGTCCCTAAAAATGGTCAAAGACTCCAGCCACCCTAGTCATAGACTGTTCTCTCTGCTACCTCACGGCAAGCAGTACCGGAGCGCCAAGTCTATGTCCAAAAGTCTTCTCAACAGCTTCTACCCCCCCCCCCCCCCTTTACGCTGCTGCTAATCTCTGGTTATTTTCTATGCATAGTCACTTTACCTCTACCTACATGTACATATTACCTCAATTACCTCGACTAACCTGTGCCCCCGCACATTGACTTTGTACCAGGACCCCCTGTATTTAGCCTCGCTACTATTATTTGACTGCTGTTCTTTACCTGTTTGTTATTTTAAATTTTTTACTAAACTCTTATTTTTCTTAACTGCATTGTTGGTTAAGGGCTTGCAAGTAAGCATTTCACAGTAGCCTGTTGTTTTCGGCACATGTGACAAATAACATTTTATTTGATTTAGGTCAGCACCCGTTTGCTGGCGAGACAACCACCACACCACTTTTTCCTTGGAGCCACACCATGTTCCTTGTAGAACTTTATCACTGCAGTCAGCTTTTTGTAGAAATTCTGAAATCAGAAAATGCATTATTTAAAACATTCCTTTATTAATATGTGCTGAAAGGCACAATGCATCCTCAGCTGTTTTATTTCTATTCATGATAGAGCCTACTACTAATTCTTTCTTAAATACCTCATGAACTTTGTATTACTGTTGCAGCCCCAATAATAAAAGAAAACATACATGTGTAGGAACTTGAATGATCCTCTTCAGATTTGCGTTTCACATGCTGGCTGTCAAGGGAATATTACGTCCATTGATGTTTACTTTATTTTTGTTTACTCCTTTTTGAGCTGACAGTTTCCTTGGAGATGTTCATGGAACCAGCAATCATGGAACCAGCAATCTTGTCAATTTAAAAATAAAGTATTTAGACCCTTTGACTTTTTCCACATTTTGCTAGGTTACAGCCTCATTCTAAAATTGATTAAATACCCCATAATGACAAATCAAAAACAGGTTTTTAGACATTTCTGCAAATGTATAAAAATAAAAACTGAAATATCACATTTACACAAGTATTCAGACCCTTTACTCAGAACTTTGATGAAGCACCTTTGGCAGCGATTAAAGCCTTGAGTCTTCTTGGGTATGATGCTACAAGCTTGTGACACCAGTATTTGGGGAGTTTCTCCCATTCTTCTCTGCAGATCCTCTCAAGTTGGATAGGGAACAGATATTTTCAGGTCTCCAGAGATGTTTGATCGGGTTCAAATCCGGGCTATGGCTGGGGCACTCAATGGACATTCAGAGACTTGTCCCAATGCCACTCCTGTGTTGTCTTGGCTGTGTGCTTAGGGTCCTTGTCCTGTATGAAGGTGAACCGTCGCCCCAGTCCGAGGTCGCTTTGGAGCAGGTTTTCATCAAGGATCTCTCTGTACTTTGCTCCATTCTTCTTTGCCTCGATTCTGACTAGCCTCCCAGTCCCTGCTGCTGATAAACATCCCCACAGAATGCTTCACCGCCCCCACCATGCTTCACAGTAGAGATGGTGGCAGGTTTCCTCTAGACGTGACGCTTGGCTTCCAGGCCAAATAGTTAGTCATAGAATGTCCTCTCTGCTACCGCAAGGCAAGCAGTACCGGAGTGCCAAGTCTAGGTCCAAAAGGCTTCTCAACAGCTTCTACTCCCAAGCCATAAGACTCCTGAACAGATTCTACCCCCCCCCCCCCTTTTACGCTGCTGCTAATCTTTGGTTATTATCTATGCACAGTGTCACAATCGTCGTATGGAGTAGACCAAAGTGCAGCGTGGTTAGAATACATTCTTGTTTATTGTAGAAAGAACACGAAGAACACTTAAACAAAACCAACAAAACGCTAAGACGAACGTGATCGCTATATAAACAATGTGCTAACGTGCAACATAACATAGACAATAACCCACAAAATACCCAAAGAAGATGGCTGCCTAAATATGGTTCCAAATCAGAGACAACGATAAACACCTGCCTCTAATTGAGAACCAATCTAGGCAACCATAGAACGATGGAAACAACCCCATAAGTCTACAAAACCCCTAAACAGTATAAACACCCTAGATGAGATAAAAACACACATACAAATCAAATCTAATTTTATTTGTCACATGCAGATGTTAATGCGAGTGTAGCGAAATGCTTGTGCTTCTAGTTCCGACATTGCAGTAATAACCAACGAGTAATCTAACTAACAATTCCAAAACTACTACCTTATACACACAAGTGTAAAGGGATAAAGAATATGTACATAAAGATATATGAATGAGTGATGGTACAGAGCAGCATAAGCAAGATGCAGTAGATGATATAGAGTACAGTATATACTTATACATGAGATAATGTAGGGTATGTAAACATTATATTAATAAGTAGCATTGTTTAAAGTGGCTAGTGAGATGTTTTACATCAATTTCCATCATTAAAGTGGCTGGAGTTGAGTCAGTGTGTTGGCAGCAGCCACTCAATGTTAGTGATGGCTGTTTAACAGTCTGATGGCCTTGAGATAGAAGCTGTTTTTCAGTCTCTAAGTCCCAGCTTTGATGCACCTGTACTGACCTCGCCTTCTGGATGATAGCGGGGTGAACAGGCAGTGGCTGTTGTGGTTGTTGTCCTTGATGATCTTTATGGCCTTCCTGTGACATCGGGTGGTGTAGGTGTCCTGGAGGGCAGGTAGTTTGCCCCCGGTGATGCGTTGTGCAGACCTCACTACCCTCTGGAGAGCCTTACGGTTGTGGGTGGAGCAGTTGCCATACCAGGCGGTGATACAGCCCGACAGGATGCTCTCAATTGTGCATCTGTAGAAGTTTGTGAGTGCTTTTGGTGACAAGCCGAATTTCTTCAGCCTCCTGAGGTTGAAGAGGTGCTGCTGCGCCTTCTTCACGATGCTGTCTGTGTGTGTGGACCAATTCAGTTTGTCTGTGATGTGTACGCCGAGGAACTTAAAACTTACTACCCTCTCCGCTACTGTTCCATCGATGTGGATAGGGGGTGTTCCCTCTGCTGTTTCCTGAAGTCCACAATCATCTCCTTAGTTTTGTTGACGTTGAGTGTGAGGTTATTTTCCTGACACCACACTCCGAGGGCCCTCACCTCCTCCCTCTAGGCCGTCTCGTCGTTGTTAGTAAATCAAGCCTACCACTGTTGTGTCGTCCGCAAACTTGATGATTGAGTTGGAGGCGTGCGTGGCCACGCAGTCGTGGGTGAACAGGGAGTACAGGAGAGGGCTCAGAAAGCACCCTTGTGGGGCCCCAGTGTTGAGGATCAGCGGGGTGGAGATGTTGTTGCCTACCCTCACCACCTGGGGGTGGCCCATCAGGAAGTCCAGTACCCAGTTGCACAGGGCGGGGTCGAGACCCAGGGTCTCGAGCTTGATGACGAGCTTGGAGGGCACTATGGTGTTAAATGCCGAGCTGTAGTCGATGAACAGCATTCTCACATAGGTATTCCTCTTGTCCAGATGGGTTAGGGCAGTGTGCAGTATGGTTGAGATTGCATCGTCTGTGCACCTATTTGGGCGGTAAGCAAATTGGAGTGGGTCTAGGGTGTCAGGTAGGGTGGAGGTGATATGGTCCTTGACTAGTCTCTCAAAGCACTTCATGATGACGGAAAAGAGTGGTACGGTGCGGTAGTCGTTTAGCTCAGTTACCTTAGCTTTCTTGGGAACAGGAACAATGGTGGCCCTCTTGAAGCATGTGGGAACAACAGACTGGGATAGGAATTGATTGAATATGTCCGTAAACACACCAGTCAGCTGGTCTGTGCATGCTCTGAGGGCGCGGCTGGGGATTCCGTCTGGTCCTGCAGCCTTGCGAGGGTTAACACGTTTAAATGTTTTCCTCACGTCGGCTGCAGTGAAAGAGAGTCTGCATGTTTTGGTTGCGGGCTGTGTCAGTGGCACTGTATTGTCCTCAAAGCGGGCAAAAAAGTTATTTAGTCTGCCTGGGAGCAAGACATCCTGGTCTGTGACGGGGCTGGTTTTCTTTTTGTAATCCGTGATTGACTGTAGACCCTGCCACATACCTCTTGTGTCTGAGCCGTTGAATTGAGATTCTACTTTGTCTCTATACTGACGCTTAGCTTGTTTGATTGCCTTGCGGAGGGAATAGCTACACTTAAACACGGTGCCTGCCCGGTTCCTCTCTCTCTACGGTAAGCACAGGAAATTGGCGCAGGTCTCCTACCTGGCTTCGCCACACTCCCTGTGTAACTCTCCCCAATACATTTTTGGGGCTGCCTCTCGTTCTTCCAGCCACGCTGCCTTCACTGCCTCCAGCTCTGCCTTGGGACGGCAATATTCACCTGGCTGTTCCCATGGTCCCTTGCTGTCTAATATCTCCAGGAGTCTTGTGTTCGCTGCTGCTGCTGCCCGTTACCACGGCGCTTGGTTTTTGGTTATTCTGTCACGATCATCGTATGGAGTAGACCAAAGCACAGCGTGGTTAGAATACATTCTTCTTTATTGTAGGAAGAACACGAAGAACACAAAAACAACAAAACGATAAGACGACCGTGACCGCTATATAAACAATGAGCTAACGTGCAACATAACATAGACAATAACCCACGAAATACCCAAAGAAGATGGCTGCCTAAATATGGTTCCCAATCAGAGACAATGATAAACACCTGCCTCTAATTGAGAACAAATCTAGGCAACCATAGACCTACATAAACACCTAGATGGAATCAACCCCCTAAATCTACAAAACCCCTAGACCGTACAAACACCCTAGATGAGACAAAACACACATGCCACCGTCGTCACACCCTGACCTAACCAAAATATATAAAGAATACTCAGGTCAGGGCGTGACACATAGTGACTCTACCTACATGTACATATTACCTCAATTAACTCGACTAACTTGTTCCCCCGCACATTGATTCTGTACCGGGACCCCCTGTATTTAGCCTCGCTACTATTATTTGACTGCTGTTCTTTAACTGTTTGGTATTTTTATTTTTTTACTAAACTCTTATTTTTCTTAACTGTATTGTTGGTTAAGGGCTTGCAAGTAAGCATTTCAGAGTAACCTGTTGTTTTCGGCACATGTGACAAATACCATTTTATTTGATTTAGGTCAGCACCCGTTTGCTGGCGAGACAACCACCACACCACTTTTTCCTTGGAGCCACACCATGTTCCTTGTAGAACTTTATCACTGCGGTCAGCTTTTTGTAGAAATTCTGAAATCAGAAAATGCATTATTTAAGACATTCCTTTATTAATATGTGCTGAAAGGCACAATGCATCCTCAGCTGTTTTATTTCTATTCATGATAGAGCCTACTACTAATTATTTCTTAAATACCTCAGAACTTTGTTGAAGCACCTTTGGCAGTGATTAAAGCCTTGAGTCTTCTTGGGACACCAGTATTTGGGGAGTTTCTCCCGATTCTCTCAAGCTCTTTCAAGTTGGATGGGGAACAGATATCTTCAGGTCTCTCCAGAGATGTTTGATCGGGTTCAAATCCAGGCTATGGCTGGGCCACTCAATGGACATTCAGAGACTTGTTCCAAAGCCACTCCTGTGATGTCTTGGCTGTGTGCTTAGGGTCCTTATCCTGTTGGAAGGTGAACTGTCGCCCCAGTCCGAGGTCGCTTTGGAGCAGGTTTTCATCAAGGATCTCTCTGTACTTTGCGCTTTCCTTCTTTCCCTCGATTCTGACTAGCCTCCCAGTCCCTGCCGCTGACAAACATCCCCACAGAATGCTTCACCGTAGGGATGGTGACAGGTTTCCTCCAGACGTGACGCTTGGCTTTCAGGTCATAGACTGTTCTCTCTGCTACCGCAAGGCAAGCAGTACCGGAGCACCAAGTCTAGGTCCTAGAGGCTTCTAAACAGCTTCTACCCCCAAGCCATAAGACTACTGAACACCTAATCAACTGGCTACCCAGACTATTTGCATTGCCCCCCTCTTTTACACCGCTGCTAGTCTCTGTTGGTATCCTCTATACATAGTCACTTTAATAACTCTACCCACATGAACATATTTCCTCAACTAACCGGTGCCCCCGCACATGGACTCTCTAGCAGTACCCCCCTGTATATAGTCTCGTTACTGTTAATTTACTGCTGCTCTTTAATTACTTGTTACTTTTATTTCTTATTCTTATCTGTATTCTATGTTTCTTTAAACTGCATTGTTGGTTAGGGGCATGTGACTAATACACTTTGATTCAATCTTGGTTTCGTCAGACCAGATACTCTTGTTTCTCTTGGTCTGAGACTCATTTAGGTGCCTTTTGGCAAACTCCAAGTGGGCTATCATGTGCCTTTTACTGTGGAGTGGCTTCCGTCTGGCCACTCTATCATAAAGACCTGATTGGTGTTGCAGAGATGTTGTCCTTCTGGAAGGTTCTCCCATCTCCACTGGAGCTCTGTCAGAGTGACCAAGGCCCTTCTCCCCCGATTGCTCAGTTTGGCCAGGCGGCCAGCTCTAGGAAGAATCTTGGTGGTTCCAAACTTCTTCCATTTAAGAATAATGGAGGCCACTGTGTTCTTGAATAATGGAAGCCTCTGAATGGCCCATCTTGATACACAAGGGAAACTGTTGAGCATGAAAAACCCATCAGTTCTTGACAAAAACTGGTGCCCGTGGCACCTACTATGATACCCCCTTCAAAAGCCAGGTGAAAATGCAGAGCGCCAAATTCAAATAAATTACTATAAAAATCTAACTTTTATGAAATCACACATGCAAGACAGCAAATTAAAGCTACACTTGTTGTGAATCCAGCCAACATGTCAGATTTCATAAAGGCTTTTCGGCAAAAGCAAACGATGCTATTATCTGAGGATAGCACCAAGTAAACAAAGAGAGAGAAGCATATTTCAACCCTGCAGGCGCGACACAAAACGCAGAAATAAAAATATAATTCATGCCTTACCTTTGACGAGCTTCTTTTGTTGCGTCACACCCTGACCTTAGTTATCTTTGTTTTCTTTATTGTTTTGGTTAGGTCAGGGTGTGACGAGGGTGGTATATGTGTTTCCCCTGTCTATGGGTTTTTCCCTAGTCTTGGGGTTTATATGTCTATGGTTGCCTAGATTGGTTCTCAATCAGAGTTATCGTTGTCTCTGATTGTCTCTGATTGCGTTTGATCCAGAAAAACACTGGTTCCAACTTGCGCAACGTGACTACAAAATATCTCAAGTTAACTGTAAACTTTGCCAAAACATTTCTAACTACTTTTGTAATACAACTTTAGGTATTTTTTAACGTAAATAATTGATAAAATTCAAGACGAGATGATATGTGTTCAATACAGGAGGAAAACAAACTGTAGCATGCTTTCTGGTCACGTGCCTCTATCTAACAGTACATTTCAAGTTACCCTCATTCAAGATGGCCGTACTTCTTCATTACACAAAGGAAAAACCTCAATTAATTTCTAAAGACTGTTGACATCCAGTGGAAGGTCACTTAGAAATCTGGATTCCCAATGAAAACCCATTGAAAAGAGCATGACCTAAAAAAAAAAATCTGAATGGTTTGTCCTCTGGGTTTTGCCTGCTAAATAAGTTCTGTTATACTCACAGACATTCAAACAGCTTTGGAAACTTCAGAGTGTTTTCTATCCAAATCTACTAATAATATGCATATCTTATCTTCTGGGGATGAGTAGCAGGCAGTTGAATTTGGGCATGCATTTAGTGAAAATACTTCCCTGTCACCAAGAAGTTCAATCTTTTGTCTTACCCATTCACCCTCTGAATGGCACACATACACAATTCATGTCTCAATTATCTTAGGTTAAAAAGAAGGATTTTAAAGCCTTGTCTCCTCCCCTTCATTTACTGATTGAAGTGGTGACATCGATAAGGGATCATAGCTTTCACCTGGATTCAGCTGGTCAGTCTATGTCATGGAAAGAACATGTTTTGTATACTCATTGTATATTGGCAAAGTATTTGAATTCATGTGTTTCCATGGCATTTGCATTGTTAATATATTTAAATATAAGCCGACTCTAGTTGTAAGTACATCTATATGTTTTATGTCAATATGTCAATTTCACCAATATGTCAATTTCACCAAGAATGCCTCTTGCAGAATATTCTTCAGAGGAACTTTGGAAAGTGTTTTTGATTAAATCTGACACATCAAACATTAAACTCTCCTTTTGATCAACAGAGGCAGTATTGATGTGTCAAAGATCTGGCTTCTAACAATTATCAAAGTCCCATCTGCCTGTCAGTCATGGGGAGCGAGACGCTATACATACATACTATAGAGGCTGGTAGAAATTACAGAAGTGACAGCTATGAAAATATAGAATAATTCAGAAATCTTTCCCATCATAATGTGTGGTACATTTTGATACATTTACATTTTATTCATTTAGCAGACACTCTTATCCACAGCAACCTACTGGAGCAATTAGCATTAAGTGCCTTGCTCAAGGGAACCAACACATCTTTCACTTAGTCGGCTCGGGAATTCGAAGAAGTGATCTTTCGTTTCCTGGCCAAAATAGCATATTCACTTGTAATGGGGCAGTCAGTAGGTGCTGCAGTACATTGTAATGACGTTCGTCTGTACGAGAGGCGGACCAAAGCGCAGCGTGGTTGTTTTGATTCATGTTTTTAATAAATAACTTCACATGAACAAACTAACAAAAACAAGAAATGTGAAAACGCAAAACAGTCCTATCCTGTGACAACAAACACAGTTACAGGAACAATCACCCACAAACACACAGTGACACCCAGGCTACCTAAGTATGATTCTCAATCAGAGACAACTAATGACACCTGCCTCTGATTGAGAACCATACTAGGCCGAAACATAGAAATACCCAAATCATAGAAAAACAAACAGACTGCCCACCCAACTCACGCCCTGACCATACTAACTACATACAAAACAAAGGAAATAGAGGTCAGAACGTGACATACATACATTTTTGGACAAATAAATGAATGATATGTACCCATTGATTATTGAAGAATATAACTTATAAATACCGCATGAGCGGCAAAATATAAGCTTGTTTTACTCCAATGTTAATAAACAAAGAAAATGCAAACAAACACTATATAGCCTCAAGACATGGTTAAAACTACATTTTTTATTTAATGGATGGTCGATCATTGCATCCATACCTCTGACTATGAATTTTAGCTTTTAATGAACCAGGGGTGGGGAGTAGGCTTTGTTATTGTTTCTACTGCTGATTGCTGCTTTAATGCAATATTATAATAATATATACTGAGAGATATATGGGTAATACAAAGCACAAAGTAGTTACCGATTGTTAAATATGTAAAAATACATTACATGTGTAGCTCATTTAGGGAAATGTATGAACTTGTGAGATATCTACTTGGTAAAATGCCTTCATACATGTCAGGGGCTGGCTGAACTAATATATATTGAATAAGCAAGGAAAAATGTGTAATTTTTTGCATGTGCACCCTATTTCTACATGAATACTTTTGTAGACTGCAGCTCATTCACAGCTGTATCTTAATTGTTTACTTTGGGTGGTGGCTCCTGACCTCAAAAGGCCTGTGGAGTTTTGCTTAGCCTAAGAGCTCAGTGAACTTGACTTCTAGTGCATCTGTTAAAAAGCGTACAACATAGTGAGAAACCGTAATGCACTCTTGACACAAGACAATGTTTGTGCAGAAATAGCCAACAGAGAAGTGGGATGCAAAAGCGATGCACTGCAAAGAAGTGTGGAAGAGAAGAGAGCAAACATAGGAGATAATAAGGAATCACAGTATTGATTTGTTTGCACTAGGGCAGGATGGGAAAACTAAAGTCTAAAAATGTGGCTGGCCTTCAACTCTGCTTTAGCACAACACTCTCAGCCTGAGAGAGACCATAATTAGAATGAATGAGAGCAAAAATCATTTAGGACATCACACAGATAGCTATTTCAATTGAATCAATAAACACACTAGAGCAAAATTCCCCCGAACATAACTGAAAATGAAAGGTTGATATTAATAAACATGGTCAATAGTTTATAGCTTTATATGAATATCTAAATTATTCCTAACTCTCTTTCTAGGGAATGTCTGCATGCTGAAGAGATTAACTAGGATCCAAATGAAGCATACATCATTGTCATGGCTGCATTAGTTATCTGCTGGAATGCCAGTCTATTACCATCAAGAATACTGAAAAATCATCAATGTAAATAACAAAGGCTGTTATGCTGTTGATCCGCTCTGTTTATTCCTTGAGATGTTATGATCAATGTAAGCATGGAGGATGAGTCGGAGGGTAAAAGGCTATGGGACATGCTTCCTAACGTCTTCCTCTTGAAAACATCCCTACAATGGATGAAAAAACTTACATTAAGGGTAACTTGATAAGTTTCTATAGATTTTGTGATTATGCTGTACATGTTTTTCAACATGGTGCTGAAGATGAACAGATATCACAGGTACAAAGTCCTAGTGAGTCTAACGGCAGGGTGGCCTAGTAACCGGAAGGTTGCAAGTTCAAACCCTCGAGCTGACAAGGTACAAATCTGTCATTCTGCCCCTGAAAATAAGAATTTGTTCTTAACTGACTTGCCTAGTTAAATAAGGGTAAAATAAATAAAATAACAAGTCTGAGCGACTGATTCAACCACCATGGACTTGTCATGAAGCTAATCAATAGATACAGTAGTTAGAGGCAATCTGCGATAGATACATACATTTTTATACTTTTAAATGAATAACATACACCCATTGATTTTTGATTAATGTAACTTAATGTAACCTCATGAGCCTATTTTAACATCGAATGTTTTCATTGTCTATGGGCTCAGTGGTGTTTTCTTGATTCAGTCTTGTTCAAGGGCAGAACCAATGTTGCATTTTGTTGAAAAAAATAAACGAGGCCAGACAAGAGGCTTGCATGTTCCATATGTCTTTGTTGATATGAGGTGTAAAATGAGCCCAAGGCATTATCTTTGCTTAAAAACTGTATCCTGACTTTTAAAACGTATAGCACTGAATTGGGAAGCCTTTACATATGTGTAAACATTGTGAATGAGAGAGCCACTGTGGCTCAAATGCATACAATGTGGCGTGTAATAGGCCTTTCAGTTCAGAATAAAACTGAAGTAAACATTCTTGCAATGGAACATGGAAGGACAAACAGACACACAAGCCTGCAGGGAAAAATGGACATGTCGAGCTGATCATCAGCACAAAACTTACAGTGCCTTGCGAAAGTATTCGGCCCCCTTGAACTTTGCGACCTTTTGCCACATTTCAGGCTTCAAACATAAAGATATAAAACTGTATTTTTTTGTGAAGAATCAACAACAAGTGGGACACAATCATGAAGTGGAACGACAAAAATTGGGGTGCAAAATTATTCAGCCCCCTTAAGTTAATACTTTGTAGCGCCACCTTTTGCTGCGATTACAGCTGTAAGTTGCTTGGGGTATGTCTCTATCAGTTTTGCACATCGAGAGACTGAAATTTTTTCCCATTCCTCCTTGCAAAACAGCTCGAGCTCAGTGAGGTTGGATGGAGAGCATTTGTGAACAGCAGTTTTCAGTTCTTTCCACAGATTCTCGATTGGATTCAGGTCTGGACTTTGACTTGGCCATACCTGGATATGTTTATTTTTGAACCATTCCATTGTAGATTTTGCTTTATGTTTTGGATCATTGTCTTGTTGGAAGACAAATCTCCTTCCCAGTCTCAGGTCTTTTGCAGACTCCATCAGGTTTTCTTTCAGAATGGTCCTGTATTTGGCTCCATCCATCTTCCCATCAATTTGAACCATCTTCCCTGTCCCTGCTGAAGAAAAGCAGGCCCAAACCATGATGCTGCCACCACCATGTTTGACAGTGGGGATGGTGTGTTCAGCTGTGTTGCTTTTACGCCAAACATAACGTTTTGCATTGTTGCCAAAAAGTTCAATTTTGGTTTCATCTGACCAGAGCACCTTCTTCCACATGTTTGGTGTGTCTCCCAGGTGGCTTGTGGCAAACTTTAAACAACACTTTTTATGGATATCTTTAAGAAATGGCTTTCTTCTTGCCACTCTTCCATAAAGGCCAGATTTGTGCAATATACGACTGATTGTTATCCTATGGACAGAGTCTCCCACCTCAGCTGTAGATCTCTGCAGTTCATCCAGAGTGATCATGGGCCTCTTGGCTGCATCTCTGATCAGTCTTCTCCTTGTATGAGCTGAAAGTTTAGAGGGACGGCCAGGTCTTGGTAGATTTGCAGTGGTCTGATACTCCTTCCATTTCAATATTATCGCTTGCACAGTGCTCCTTGGGATGTTTAAAGCTTGGGAAATCTTTTTGTATCCAAATCCGTCTTTAAACTTCTTCACAACAGTATCTCGGACCTGCCTGGTGTGTTCCTTGTTCTTCATGATGCTCTCTGTGCTTTTAACGGACCTCTGAGACTATCACAGTGCAGGTGCATTTATACGGAGACTTGATTACACACAGGTGGATTGTATTTATCATCATTAGTCATTTAGGTCAACATTGGATCATTCAGAGATCCTCACTGAACTTCTGGAGAGAGTTTGCTGCACTGAAAGTAAAGGGGCTGAATAATTTTGCACGCCCAATTTTTCCGTTTTTGATTTGTTAAAAAAGTTTGAAATATCCAATAAATGTCGTTCCACTTCATGATTGTGTCCCACTTGTTGTTGATTCTTCACAAAAAAATACAGTTTTATATCTTTATGTTTGAAGCCTGAAATGTGGCAAAAGGTCGCAAAGTTCAAGGGGGCCGAATACTTTCGCAAGGCACTGTATGTACACATGAATTGATGAATGTTTCTTGCATTCTGTTTTGTAGGGGAATTGAATCAGTCCATTCTATATGAGATCTGCTGAAAAAGCTACCTGCATCCCCAACATGCTGTTATTAATTCCTGGTATGTAAGAGTAGAGTAGAGTGTCAAGTCTTCCTGAGCATTGTGCTAGCTGCATTGCCTTTCACATTTCATTAGCGGTTGATTGCTTTCTATCCCCATATTTCCCTTCTTCCAGTGGGATTATTAAATTGTAATGAGGACAGAGGATTTCTCAATGATAATCACTAATTCCACACCACATATTATGATTGGCAGCAATGCAGTTCTCTTTGTTGGGGTTGGGGTTCTGTGAGAAAGAATAAATGGAGATTAAGAGCCTCTATTGGACCTAATATTCTCCATTTGGTTGGATCCCAATGTCTAGGTGCAATATAATAAATTAATATTAGGAAAAAATACTGATGGTAAGTAACCGAACTATCGTTGTGCATAGTAATACTTAGTTAGTTACATATACACTGAGTGTACAAAACATTAAGAACACCTGCTCTTTTCATGACAGACTGACCAGGCGAAAGCAATGATCTCTTATTGATATCACTTATTTAATCCACTTCAATCAGCGTAGATGAAGGGGAGGAGACAGGTTAAAGAAGAATTTCTAAGCTTTGAGACAATTCAGACATGGATTGTGTGAGTGGGCAAGACAAAGGATTTAAGTGCCTTTGAACGGTTATAGTACTAGGCGCCAGTTGCATCAGTTTTTGTCAAGAACTGCAATGCTATTGGGTTTTTCATGCTTAATGGTTTCCCATGTGTATCAAGAATGGTCCACCACCCAAAGGACATCCAGCCAACTTGACACAACTGTGGGAAGCATTGGAGTCAACATGGGCCAGCATCCCTGAAGAGCACTTTCGGCACCTTGTAGTGTCCATGCCCGACAAAATGAGGCTGTTCTGAGTAAAAAGGGGAAGAGGGGAGGGGGGGTGACACTCAATATTAGGAAGGAGTTCTTAATGTTTTGTACACTCAGTGTACATCAGCATATACATTTGAGTACTGTCCTAGCTGGTAAAAATGTATGGTCTTTATTTATTTATAGTGCTCTGGCCAAAGTTGGAAATTATGTGAGAGCATGTGGAAATTTAAGCGGGAGAATCAGAGTGGAAGAGCTAAGGAATATTAATGATACTGCAAACGAAAAGACATGTTTAATTTTAGTCCGTTTTAATACACCTTTTCTTTATTTTATCACCTGAGCATACTATTAGAGAGAAAGAGAGGGGGGTGAAAAAGATTGACACCAACCTAAGTACTACTCACATTCTATGGACTTGGGAAGAACTTCATGTAAGAGAAAAAACAATCCAGTTCTGATTTTCAGTTGCCCTGGTTACCAGTTGAGTCTGGGCTCTCCGATAACCACCTCTGTGCTTGCTGTGAGCTTTTCATTCCAACACAGGCACTACATGAAACCCAGCCAGACTTTTAATGAACTGTCGATAGGGAGACTAAAGACTGTTGGAATACAGAGTCTCTACTTACAAAAGCAACATCACAACAAGTCATGCTACTTTGTTAAATAAAAAAATCCAATCCCAACTGTAGTCATTAATACATCACAGTAAAGAACACTTGATTTCACTTTTGTATTGGCACAACACACCATACATATTGGTGTGTTGTGCCAGTACAAATGTGTGTATTATATCATTTGCATTCATCACCACTTGAGGATCATTAGCTACATATTTTTGTGCCCTGTGTGAGGATGATTCTCCACATATTTTGGTGCCCCATGTGAGGATGATTCTATATAGTGTGTACATGTGTTTAACAACATGCATGCATTTACATAATTGAGAATCCACTGGGCTGATGAAGCCAGTCAGTGACGGTTGTATCAGGTGGAGTGCTAGAGGTCAGAGCCCTGATGAGTGCTGTGCAACACAATGATGATGGAAGCCAAACTACACTATTTCTCCAGAAAGAGAGACTCATCATTTGCCTCTATTCACCTATTGTCTTTATATGGGTTCAGCCTTGTTAGTTATTCACTGAGGGCCATCTACTGTAAACCAGACAAACCAGCCATAGACAGTGCTATGGTCTTGTTAATTACTTATGTCAACTTTAAGAACAGATGCAGCATGTTGTTATGCTTGTATTGTTGATTATTTCAGTACATGTATTCAGAATCTTCCTTATTAGATAAAGTATTACGAATTAAGACACTAATGGCAACATGAATGATTACCTACAGCTCGTAGAAAGAGAGGAAGATTTTGACTCTATAGCATAGCAGCTAGCAAGCAAACATTGACACCGCTTACTAAAGGAGTGCTGACGAGAACGAGGCGGCAGATCTAAATCAGAGCTGGAGGAAAAGAGAACAGTGGCTAGCATCTGGAAAATATGTTTTTGGATACAAGCAAGAAAATGGGGCAACTTGCAAATTACATTGTTGACAACTGTCACGGTTGTTAAAATGGACGGACCAAGGCGCAGCGTGATTTGAGTTCCACATCTTTATTAGAAGTAGAACTTCTCAAAACAATAAACAAACAACGACCGTGAAGTAACGTAGCGCTACGTAACACAAAACAATATCCCACAAATGCAGGTGGGAACAGGGACACCTTAAGTATGATCCCCAATCAGAGACAACGATAATAAGCTGCCTCTAATTGGGAACCATACTCAATCCCCAAACATAGAAATAAATCGACTAGAACACCCCCTAGTCACGCCCTGACCTACAACACCATAGAGAACCAAGGGCTCTCTATGGTCAGGGCGTGACAACAACGAAAGAGTACCAGCATTGTTGAGTTTGATTGGCTCAAAAATGTACAGGTTGGTAACAGATCTGACTGCCCCTCTGACGCCCTCCAATAAAACATTCACAGAGAATGTGGACGTATTCAATGATACGTGTATCATTATGCACCATCATATTCCTCAAATTCATTTGTCACAATAATGCAAAAAACATGAAATAACCGCAGGAGCATATAGCTGAAAAATATGTGCTACCTACAGGTGACTATTTCTGGACTTACACTAATAGGGCATATATTTGTCATATATAATATCTGGAAAAGACTGATTGTTTACCCGGAGGAAACTGAAAGCACATTTACTGCTTCACTAGTTTTTTTTTTCTTTAGTGGATTCTTCCACTTACACCTCAACATTCACATATATGGTGCTGGCTATGGATAGGTGGATAGTGGATATGGATACATTCATCATACACTGCTCAAAAAAATAAAGGGAACACTAAAATAACACATCCTAGATCTGAATGAATTAAATATTCTTATTAAATACTTTTTTCTTTACATAGTTGAATGTGGTGACAACAAAATAATGATCAATGGAAATCAGATTTATCAACCCATGGAGGTCTGGATTTGGAGTCACACTCAAAATTAAAGTGGAAAACCACACTACAGGCTGATCCAACTTTGATGTAATGTCATTAAAACAAGTCAAAATGAGGCTCAGTAGTGTGTGTGGCCTCCACGTGCCTGTATAACCTCCCTACAACGCCTGGGCATGCTCCTGATGAGGTGGCGGTTGGTCTCCTGAGGGATCGCCTCCCAGACCTGGACTAAAGCATCCGCCAACTCCTGGACAGTCTGTGGTGCAACGTGGCGTTGGTGGATTGAGCGAGACATGATGTCCCAGATGTGCTCAATTGGATTCAGGTCTGGGGAACGGGCGGGCCAGTCCATAGCATCAATGCCTTCCTCTTGCAGGAACTGCTGACACACTCAAGCCACATGAGGTCTAGCACATTGTCTTGCATTAGGAGGAACCCAGGACCAACCGCACCAGCATATGGTCTCACAAGGGGTCTGAGGATCTCATCTCAGTACCTAATGGCAGTCAGGCTACCTCTGGCGAGCACATGGAGGGCTGTGCGGCCCCCCAAAGAAATGCCACCCCACACCATGACTGACCCACCGCCATACCGGTCATGCTGGAGGATGTTGCAGGCAGCAGAACGTTCTCCACGGCGTCTCCAGACTGTCACGTCTGTCACATGTGCTCAGTGTGAACCTGCTTTCATCTGTGAAGAGCACAGGGCGCCAGTGGCAAATTTGCCAATCTTGGTGTTCTCTGGCAAATGCCAAACGTCCTGCACGGTGTTGGGCTGTAAGCACAACCCCCACTTGTGGACGTCAGGCCCTCATACCACCCTCATGGAAACTGTTTCTGACCGTTTGAGCAGACACATGCTCATTTGTGGCCTGCTGGAGGTCATTTTGCAGGACTCTGGCAGTGCACCTCCTGCTCCTCCTTGCACAAAGGTGGAGGTAGCGGACCTGCTGCTGGGTTGTTGCCCTCCTACGGCCTCCTCCAAGTCTCCTGATGTACTGGCCTGTCTCCTGGTAGCGCCTCCATGCTCTGGACACTACGCTGACAGACACAGCAAACCTTCTTGCCACAGCTCGCATTGATGTGCCATCCTGGATGAGCTGCACTACCTGAGCCACTTGTGTGGGTTGTAGACTCCGTCTCATGCTACCACTAGAGTGAAAGCACCGCCAGCATTCAAAAGTGACCAAAACATCAGCCAGGAAGCATAGGAACTGAGAAGTTTTCTGTGGTTACCACCTGCAGAACCACTCCTTTATTGGGGGTGTCTTGCTAATTGCCTATAATTTCCACCTGTTGTCTATTCCATTTGCACAACAGCATGTGACATTTATTGTCAATCAGTGTTGCTTCCTAAGTGGACAGTGTATTTGACTTGGAGTTACATTGTGTTGTTTAAGTGTTCCCTTTATTTTTTGGAGCAGTGTATCTTTCCATCTGTGAATTAGTTACTTATTAGCAATAATAAAACTTCTTAAGTAACTACGTTCTGACAAATACAGTAAAATGTATGACTGTTTAAAAGACTTTAGAGCAGAGAAAAACCTGGAGCAGACTGCACCTATCCTCTCCATTGAATATATCCTGATACCGTAAAGTAAGATGAAAAAAAGAGTTTATGGGCTCCTGTAAATAAGGGACATTAATTTACGAGGACCAAGGGAATTATTTTTATGACTGGTTCACAACACCCTATTAGATCCAATAATTTGCAGAGTCTGTCTGATATATTTTTGTGTTTGTTTTTCCATAAACCTGATTGATGAACAGAGGGATCTGTGTCCATACCAAATTCTGGGGAGGAAGCTAAAAACCTATGAATATTTTACCCACAGTGGAGAGAATCTATAAAACATGAGGGAATCCTTGCATTGTGCAAAGCAGACTACAAGGAAATGCTCTAGCTAAGCACTGTTCATAAGGAGTTTCACCTTTGCTAATAAAATTATTTTTTTATTTTTTATTTTATTTTATTTTGCAATTAAAACATTCATATATTTTTTTAAATATGTTGTTATCCGTTTTATAAAAGCAATAAGGCACTTGAACCTGTGAATTGTTGTGAATAACACATGGCTAAGGGCTGTTTCCCAGCACACTGCTTCACGTCATGCTGAAGAACAGAGCTTTGTCGTGTGTTATTCAGGATAATCCACAGCTTCTCATGCCTTGTTGCTTAAATACATATAATGAATTAGCATGTCTCCAACCATGCAGTAGGGCTACATCCATCTGGTAGACAACCATTTGAATTAACCAAGTCAACAGCAATACAATTTCAGAGATGAGATCTAACACCATTACTAGAAAACTCCCACTAGCAAAGCAGGCCTTTTTTTATGTAAGTGGCGAGACCTATCTACCGTTCCTATTTGTACTCATGGCTAGGTCTATCTATTTAATTGTCTATAACTCAGACATAATATTAGGGCGTTTTCACACAAGTTAGTTTGCTATAGTTAGAATCAGAGTTCGATTATTTGTTACATTGTATTTTTTTTTATTTTGGTCCTGCTGGTTTCACATTGCCAAATAAAATGCTCATACAAAATCATGTGTTCATGCAAGCCATTTGTTTTTTAGGACAATAATGCTCACATTAAATCCATCTGTGATCATCATGGAGCATCAGTTGTATCCCAATCTTCATATTACTTTCGCTTGCGGGAGGTTATAACCACTCTAATATCTGTGATGAGGGTGGAGACAGGCCTACTCTGCATCCGATGTGCTCATAAATGTGCTGCTATTCACAACATTTTTGAAAGATAAAGGTATTATATTGCATGCATTCAATAAAAATGTGTTTACTGAGATTGGTGTGTTTTGAATTCTATTCCAACCTCTCTGCCAACAAACCAGTTGACTGTTGAGATAATGTCATGAAACCCCTAACAACCATTCAAACCCCAAGAATGTGGCTCTGAAAATCAATTATCAGAGATACTGTGATGCACGGTGGAGAAACAGTGTGAGAAATAGCTAATAACAGAAGCAATCACCACCAATGTTGTGTTGAGTTAAGTGAACGGACATGTATTTGCTAACAAATCAAAAAACTAAGTGGGATCATGAGAAGGCTTTTTACACATGTTGTTCGTGGCTCATCTGTAAACAGAAGCTGTCTCTACAAGTACACTAATGTTTTCACCTTCCCTTCCAACACTCACTGTTCATGGCTGAGTAATCTACGGATATTACAGCACTGCAGTTTCCATTGCAACGTTGTCTATTCTTGAAGATTTCAGCACCTAACTATTATACGCAATTTGTGTGAATATTGGACTAAGCAGAAATACATCTCCAGCTTCCAAGCAAATTTCCTACTGATGTCAAAGTATTTTCTATGTGAAAATGTGAGCTAAATAGCCATAGATCAAGTTAGGATTTGACCCCAAGTACCATGTATGATAAGAGCACACATCTTGTTTTACTAATATGTAGAACTCAGAACATGAAAAACACATTTTAGGCCCAATGTCAGCTGGTCCTCCGTGGATGAAATGAAAGGTACTGAAACAATTCAGAAATAAAGATAACACAGTGACCTATTGCTTTAAAGTGATACTTCCTACATCACACAATGGTATGAGTCAAATCACTAAAACAACCTTCAGTTTTAAACAGATGCAAAGATTTGACAAACAAAGATGAAACAAATGTGACTTGGGCCACTATTACGATAACATCTCTGTGTAGTTTACATCAGTAGAAGAATAAATTAAAGAATTGGGTTAAGCAGACCGACTGTCATGGTCATCTGTCTGGCATTGTTCTCAACTGCCTGTATGGAAGAGACCAGATGGCGCTGTGATGAGCGTCATCAGGTCTCTGACTCTCCGATCAGTCCCGTCGTCTGGCACTCACACATACACACAATCTCAAACTGTTGTTAGCACTTGCTAAAGGGCCAGCATATGCGAAGGCAGCTAATAATAGCTCATATACTTTGTCCAAATAATTGCTCATGTATTTTGCCTGCTGTTGTTTATGTCTTATCAAGCTCAATGGATGCTGTGGAGTGGGATGGGGAGCGAGTGCTTGATATTCTTGATTAAAAATGAATGATTATCTATGATTAGAAATTAAAATGGGCACAGATAGTAATATACAGTTGAAGTCAGAAGTTTACATACACTTAGGTAGGAGTCATTAAAGCTCATTTTTCAACCACTCTACAAATTTCTTGTTAACAAACTATAGTTTTGTCAAGTCGGTTAAGACATCTACTTTGTGCATGACACAAGTCATTTTTCCAACAATTGATTACAGATAGTTAAATAATCTATCTAAATTCTAGTGGGTCAGAAGTTTACATACACTAAGTTAACTAACGTTAAACAGTTTGGGAAAATCCAGAAAATTATGTCATGGCTTTAGATGCTTCTGATAGGCTAATTGACATCATTTGAGTCAAAAAACAATAGTACACAAGTATAAACACCATGGGACCACGCAGCTGTCATACCCCTCAGGAAGGAGACGGGTTCTGTCTCCTAGAGATGAACGTACTTTGTCACAAATTGCGAATCAATCCCAGAACAACAGCAAAGCACGTTGTGAAGATGCTGGAGGAAACGGGTATCTATTTCCACAGTATATCGAGTCCTATATCAACATAACCTGAAAGGCTGCTCAGCAAGGAAGAAGCCACTGCTCCAAAACCGCCATCAAAAAGCCAGACTACGGTCCTCTGGTCTGATGAAACAAAAATAGAACTGTTGGACATAATGACCATCGTTATGTTTGGAGGAAAAAGGGGGGTGCTTGCAAGCTGAAGAACACCATCCCAACCATGAAGCACGGGGGTGGCAGCATCATGTTGTGCGGGTGCTTTGCTGCAGGAGGAACTGGTGCACGACAAGAAAGGAAAAAGTACATGGATATATTGAAGTTACATCTCAAGACATCAGTCAGGAAGTTAAAGCTTGGTTGCAAATGGGTCTTCCAAATGGACAATGACCCCAAGCATACTTCCAAAGTTGTGGCAAAATGGCTTAAAGACAACAAAGTCAAGGTATTGGAGTGGCCATCAAAAAGCCCTGACCTCAATCTTATAGAAAATTTATGGGCAGAACTGAAAAAGCGTGTGCGAGCAAGGAGGTCTACAAACCTGACTCAGTTACACCAGCTCTCCAAAAGTCACCCAACTTATTGTGGGAAGCTTGTGGAAGGCTACCTGAAATGCTGTACCCAAGTTAAACAATTACTGATTGAGTGTATGTAAACCTCTGACCCACTGGGAATGTGATGAAAGAAATAAAAGCTGAAATAAATCACTCTATTGTATTATTCTGACATTTCACATTCTTAAAACAAAGTGGTGATCCTAACTGACCTAAGACAGGGATTTTTTACTTTGATTAAATGTCAGGAATTGTGAAAAACTGAGTATAAATGTATTTGGCTAAGGGGCATGTAAACTTCCGACTTCAACTGGTAATAGAGTAGGGGCCTGAGGGCACAAACTTAATGTGTTGTGAATGTATTGTCATGTTTTAAAATGCCCTCAGGCCTTAATTTTCCTGGACCCCAAGAAGAGTAGCAGCTTCCTTGGCTGCAGCTACTGGGGATCCATAATAAATAGAAATACAAAAGGTTCTGATTAGGCAGATGCGCCACCATATATTCCTTCTAATCATCTCTGATAAAGTACATTTTTAAATTGACTCAATTCATTATTTTATGTGACTGTAAACAAAGCCATAATAATCCCTTCAACTGTATTGTCTGTGGTAACAGAAGGCTTGGCCACTAAACATGTATCATTTTCTGAACAGACAAGGTTTAACCCCTTAACAGCCAGTCAATACAGTTATGTGGACTGGTAGTCATATTCATGGCTTAATTCAGGCTGTTGTGATAGGTGATGTATGGGCTTTTGAGCTTACTAGTAGGCTAATGCCTTTATTATTAATTAATGGCATTGTAACGCTTGTCTTCGTCCTCCTCTGATGAGGAGTAAGAGAGATCTGACCAATTTGCAGCGTGGTAAGTGTCCATTTTAATTTTAATTTTAATTT
The DNA here is from genome assembly GCF_057628025.1 of Oncorhynchus mykiss. NCBI lineage: Eukaryota > Metazoa > Chordata > Actinopteri > Salmoniformes > Salmonidae > Oncorhynchus > Oncorhynchus mykiss. The sequence goes on along the minus strand of NC_143040.1, from coordinate 43,662,415 downwards.
GATGTCAAACTGAACACTACAAAATAACAAAGTGAAAGAAACGAAACAGCACCGTGTGGTACAAACACTAACATGGAAACTAATCACCCGCAACTCAAAAGTGAAATCAGGCTACCTAAGTATGGTTCTCAATCAGTGACAATGATTGACAGCTGCCTCTGATTGAGAACCATACCAGGCCAAACACAGAAATCCCAAATCTTTGAAAAAGGAACATAGACAACCCACTCAACTCACGCCCTTACCATACTAAACAAAGATAACAAAATAACGCGACAGGCATAAGCATTTATGACAGTGAGATTCAACTTACTACATCAACCAAAGGTCCATCTCTTCTGAGCATTATTGTCAGACATTTCAGGGAAAAACACATTTCACATCATGACCAAAATAAATAGTGTGATGTTTAGGCTACTAAAATGGTTGAAACGCACCAAACAGTGCCTTCCCTTCAGATAGATGTGGCAGTAGTATCTGATGGATGTGGTAGCAGGTGGGCGATGGGGGTAGTCACTTGGTGAATGTTTACTGCATCCTTTAGTCTGTTCCACTTTCACATCAACACCTTCTGGTCAGGTGTGCACTGACCTGTTACTCTATCTAAGTATCACTCCTGCATACCTCACACCTTGGCACCAACGGGAGGGTTCTCAGAGTTGTTGAATAGACACTGTGATCTATTATACATTATTAACAAGGTGTTTTGAGCCATGAATGCTGATTGGCTGACAGCCGTGGTATATCAGACCATATACCATGGGTATGACAAAACATTTATTTGTACTGCTCTAATCACGTTGGTAACCAGTTTATATAGCAATAAAGCACCTTGGTGGTTTGTGGTATATTGCCAATATACCACGGCTAAGGGCTGTATCCAGGCACTACGTGTTGCGTCGTGCGTAAAAACAGACTGTAACCGTGGTATATTGTCCATATACCACACCCCCTTGGGCCTTATTGCTTAAGAATGTAGCTATAACCATACACATGTAATCATATTGAATGTATTATGTCTGGTCACAATCACAAAATAATTTCACTGTATCTCAGCTAAATTTCCTTTCGGGTAATGTTATTTAGGATTGTATAAATTCTATGACAACTACATTTTAAATTGCGTGTTTTTCCAAGTAATATACCAGCTGGCTCAACAAGGCAGGCACACTACTTCACTAATCACAGTGTTTAATTATTGCGTTTTTTGTTTTCTGTGTATTTAATTATGAAAGGGTGATATGAACACAATTTAATATTAATGTCAGCGGGGATGCTTGGTTGACCAAGCATTCCCGCTGTAAACCATTACTTTATCATCATGTATATACAGATAGCCTCTTAGCCGCAATGAAAATGCCCTTGACATGGAAAACACCCCACTTCATGTCCTCTCTTTAGATACGATTTTCCACCATGTTTGTTTACTTTGTTTGTCTTTGTGTCTCACTGAACAAAGCTTTCCTAATAGTGCCGTAATCAGATAAATGTCCTATTAATATGTTAAACACCTCAATATTGATCCTGGCCACAAGGTAGTTTAGACACACATTGGAGGATTACGAGGCAACCAGAATAGCATATGTTGTGCTATCTTTGATGTTTATCGATTAGATATTGTGTAGAAAACTAATGTGCATGTCATAAGATGTTCCTAATGTTATACCCTTTTAGAATGAATGAGTACAGGAGATAAAACAAATATGGGTTATGATATGGTTATTATATTTTCTGAGAGGCACTCTAAGAGACATCCGAGAATGAATAATGCATTTACAAGAAGATATATTTAGCCATGTTTTTTCTATTAGTGTCTACTTAACATTTGTTACACCATGTTAATTGTACTGTAAGTGTAACTGAACATAACTGGGTCATTTGAACAATTTAAAATGACTACGTATCATGTTAATGTAGTTCAGCGAATATATTCTACTTAATAAACTAAATGAAATGTGCCAATGAGGAAGATTGAGGTCTCTATTCAATCAGATACGCTTTAGCCTATATTCACATAGGGGTTGTTTTGGTGGTGTGGGAGGTGGAACTGCGTTAGATCTGCATTATGCTTAAGCGGATACTGGCTGCACAGAGTCGCATTAAGAGAAACCCCATGCAGCCTTGTTTACAAGTTTGAACACTGGAATTGTGAGATGTAATCTATACCTTGATTAGACTGATAGAAATCTTCATTCATTATTTTAATGATTTTCAATTTGAAAAATCATTATTTCAGTATAGCCTACACTTTCCCGTTCTGAACTTCTGCTGGTGTCGGATATCGCTGGTTAAACACTGATTGAATCTAGGCCTGAGTATGTAAATCATCTAATACTGTATATTGCTAAAAAATAACCCCAAATCCCTTATTTTAGAGAGTTTAAGAATTGTTTAATTGTTAACACTAGAACCACAGAAGCCCACTGCCGTTTTATTTTGTAATTAAAATAGATCTGCCATTTTGAAAGCAACGCCCTGCTCCTTCCCTGAGTTTTCAAAATATTCATTTTTTTTTAAATTGCTCAGTTGTCAGAATGACAAACTGAAAATTATCTTGTGGCTGTTTACCAGTTTTTTTTCACAACTATTACTACCTTAAGGGGCCAAGAGAATTGGTGCTCAGGTGCTAATGTGTCTCTCTTCTTACTGAATGAATGATGTACAGTAAATGGGCGATAGAAAATTATTATTGCGCACATGACTTATATAATTATTCATTAACATTTGTGCTATGCACTATTTATCAAACGTTGAAGGCAAATCATTTGACCGCACACCTTGTGGGTTGATATTATTCTCTTTTACTGGACTTTGTTACTATTACTAATCAAATCTACACTGAACAAAAATATAAACGCACCTAGCAGGTGTGGCATATCAAGAAGCTGATTAAACAGCATGATCATTACACAGGTGCACCTTGTGCTGGGGACAATAAAAGGCCACTCTAAAATGAGCATTTCTTTCACACAACACAATGCCATGTATGAATTTACGAGGGAGAGTGCAATTGGCATGCTTACTGCAGGAATGTCCACCAGAGCTGTTACCAGAATTATTTTATTTAATATTTTTCACCCCAATTTCGGGGTAACCAATTGGTAGTTAGTCTTGTCCCATCGCTGAAACTCCTGTACGGACTCGGGAGAGGCGAAGATCGAGAGCCGTGCTTCCTCCGAAACACAACCCAGCCTACGGACAACGAACACAATTGCATCATAATGATGGCAATTTGAATGCACAGAGATACAGTGACGAGATCCTGAGGCCAATTGTCATGCCATTCATCCGCCGCCATCACCTTAGCATAGGCTAAAGGGGACACCAGACAGAATTTTCTAGCGGGGACTTATATGCTGAAAAGCCCAGCAGTTCTAGTGTTAAATGGACCTAACTTTCCCAACTATTGAGAGGGTCTGCTCAACAATGTATTATATTTAGCTCTCACTGTAAACAGAGAGCCCTCTCTAAAATTCATGTCAAGGACCAAGGACACCTTGGATTCAGCACCTTCATTGTTTATTAACTCCAAGATCGACCGCTGGCATACAGTAGATATTAGCACGCCCCCTGTCTTGTAGTAACACAGAACAATGCAGTCATCCAATTTGCTATGCTCTTAGAGCCCCTCAGAGACAAACAGTCTCTAGCTCTTAACTTGGAAACAAACCTGGCCGTTCTGTCTTTGAAGTCCTGTTAAGAGACAGTCAGGGCTGGTGTGTTATGAACCACTGATATATACAACCTCACTGCAAGGCTTAAGCAGGGCTTAGAGGCAGCCTCACTTTGAATAAATCAAAATAGTTTGTCAGGCCTTTGAACCAAGCAATACAAATTTCTCACATATAAGTGTTTTCTACATAGTGACCACCCTGAGGATGTCCTTTGTAAACATGAGGAGAGGGAGAAAGACCAAATATGGCGAATAGATCATATTTCCCTCTACAGAGGCTTATAGTAGAGAACGACAGGCTTTTAAAGTCCTCCACTGAAAGGCTGTGGAGACATAATCGCTCTTTCATCTCCCACAAATGCTAGGATGCTGGTTGTTTTCTAATGACACTTGACTTTTAGCGAATACCAATGAATCCGTCCTCTCTCAGCCTATCCCAGGCGAAGGTAATTTGAGTACACTAACTCTATAATAGCCTACTCTTTTCCATGCCAAAGCTGCAGAGCAAAACAAGTTGACCGTTGATGCTGTTATTTTCTGTTTGATTTGAATGGACATCAATATGTGATTTTAAATAACATAGTGGCAAAATGTGAATACAAGGTCAAATCTTGTTAGATTAACACTTTATGGGCATGGCTCAGAATTCCCTGCATTTCTTTCTTAGCATTTAGATGGGTTATTTGATGGTTCCCATCACTCAAATACGTATTTACTCACAAAGGACAAAATGGGTACCCACATGAACTAATTTGAACTTCCTGGTCTCCAGCAAAGTCATCAACTTCAAAGGGGTAAGTTTGCAATGCTTTCTCATTGAAAGCAGCTAGAGATTCTTCATAAAACCCAAACCAAAAAGATTTTCACTAAATGTAATCCATAGAATAGTCATTTTAAGGAAGGATTGTTGACATGTATTGACATTTGCATCTAAAGGCATAATTGAGAAATAAAACTTTTGGCCTACCTAGGCCTCTTTTAGGACTCAAACATTTGTGTCATATGAAAATGTACTGCTTGCTCTGTAATGTGAGTAAAATTTTGATTTCAATAACATTGTTTACATTAAATTTATGAATATTGAAAATATATAGACTACCGTTCAAAAGTTTGGGTCACTTAGAAATGTGTTTTTCTTTAAAGAAAATAGGAAATGTTTTGTTCATTAAAATAACAAACTGATCAGAAATACAGTGTAGACATTGTTAATGTTGTAAATGACTATTGTAGCTGGAAACAGCTGATTTTCTCATGCAATATCTACATAGGAGTACAGAGGCCCATTATCAACAACCATCACTCCTGTGTTCCAATGGCACGTTGTGTTAGCTAATCCAAGTTATCATTTTAAAAGGCTAATTGGCATTAGAAAACCCTTTTGCAATTATGTTGGCACAGCTGAAAACTGTTGTGCTTATTAAAAAATAAATAAAACTGTCCTTTAGACTAGTTGAGTATCTGGAGCATCATCATTTGTGAGTTTGATTATAGGCTCAAAATCACCAGAAACAAAGAACTGTCACGATCGTCGTAGTGAGGAGACCAAAACACAGAGCGATGTGAATACATCCTTTTATTGATAGACGGAAAAACACGAAGTACACTAAACAAACAAACAAACAAACAAAAGAACAAGACGAACGTGACCACTATCAATACTGAGTGCAAACATGCAACATCACATAGACAATAACCCACCAACCACAATACAAAACAGGCTACCTAAATATGGTTCCCAATCAGAGACAACAACAAAGACCTGCCACTGATTGAGAACCATATAGAAATAGACAAACTAGACATACAACAGAATGCCCACTTATATCACACCCTGACCAAACAAAACATAGAAACAAACAACGCAAATCATGGTCAGAGTGTGACAAGAACATTCTTCTGAAACTCGTCAGTCTATTCTTGTTCTGAGAAATGAATGCTATTCCATGCGAGAAATTGCCAAGAAACTAAAGATCTCGTACTGTGTACTACTCCCTTCACAGAACAGCGAAAACTGTCTACAACCAGAATAGAAAGAGGGGTGGGAGGCCCTGGTGCACAACTGAGCAAGAGGACAAGTACATTAGAATGTCTAGTTTGAGAAACAGACACCTCACAAGTCCTCAACAGGTGTCAGCCCTCGGGGTTCTCTATGGTGTAATAGGTCAGGGCGTGACTAGGGAGGTTTCTAGGTATTATATTTCTATGTTGGTGTGTGTGTATGGTTCCCAATTGGAGGCAGCTGATAATCGTTACCTCTAATTGGGGATCGTACTTAGTGTGTCCTTTTTCCCAACCTGCTATGTGGGATATTGTTTTGTATGAGTGCCTATGCGCGCTACGTATTTCACGATCGTTATATTTTTGTTGTTTTGGAAGTTTCACTATCATTAAAATGTGGAACTCTACTCACGCTGCGCCTTTGTCTAATTATTCATACGACGGTCATGACAACAGGCAACTTCAATAAATAGTACCAGCAAAACACCAGTCTCAACGTCAACAGCGGCGAGGCGTCTCCGGGATGCTGGCCTTCGAGGCAGAATTCCTCTGTCCAGTGTCTGTGTTCTTTTGTCCATCTTAATCTTTTTTTTTTATTGGCCAGTCTGAGGCATGTCTTTTTCTTTGCAACTCTGCTGTGACGTGAGGAGGCTCTGTGTCTGCATCACGTTAGGATGACACTCAACTACTTTCTCCTTCCATCCTTCTGACACCCAGGTGGCGACATGTAGACATCTCCGCTTGGATGACGGTCCACCACCTCAAGCTCAACCTTGAGAAGACAGAACTACTCTTCTGGAAACCTTTCCATCATGGATGAAAACTCCACCGGGTCACTGACACGCTGGAGAAGTGTGCTCTTCACGAATGAATCCTGGTTTCAACTGTACCCGGGCAGATAGCAGACAGTGTTTATGGTGTTGTGTGGGCGATTAGTTTGCTGATGTTAATATTGTGAACAGATTGCCCTATGGTGGAGGTGGGGCTATGGTATGGGCAGGCATAAGCTTCAGACAACGAACACAATTGCATTTTAGCACAGAGATACCGTGATGAGATCCTGAGGCCCATTGTCGTGCCATTTATCCACCGCCTCATGTTTCAGCATGATAATGCGCAGCCCCTTGTCACAATTTTTTTATACAATTCCTGGAAGCTGAAAATGTCCCAGTTCCTCCATGGCCTGGATACTCACTAGACATGTCTTTGGGCTCCCGAGAGGCACAGCATCTCAGTGCAAGAGGCAACACTGGTTCGAATCCAGGCTGCATTACATCTGGCTGTGATTGCGCGGCGCACAATTGGCACAGCGTCGTCCGGGTTTGTTAGAGTAGGCCATCATTGTAAATAAGAATCTGTTCTTAACTGACATGCCTAGATAAGTCAAGTTTAAAAACATATATGCAGTTGGAGTCGGAAGTTAACATACACTTAGGTTGGAGGTCATTAAAACTTGTTTTTCAAACCGCTCCACAAACGTCTTGGAAAGTCGGTTAGGACATCTACTTTGTGCATGACACAAGTCATTATTTCACTATCTAAATTCCAGTGGGTCAGAAGTTTACATACACTAAGTTGACTGTGCCTTCAAACAGCTTGGCAAATTCCAGAAAATTATATCATGGCTTTAGAAGCTTCTGTTTGGCTAATTGACATCATTTGAGTCAATTGGAGGTGTACCTGTGGATGTATTTCAAGTCCTACCTTCAAACACAGTGCCTCTTTGCTTGACATCATGAGAAAATCAAAAGAAATTGGCGACTTCCACAAGTCTGGTTCATCCTTGGGAGCAATTTCCAAATGCCTGAAGGTACCACGTTCATCTGTACAAACAATAGTATGCAAGTATAAACACCATGGGACCGTGCAGCCGTGACTAGGGTGGGCATTCTATGTTCATTTTCTATGTTTTGTATTTCTTTGGTGTTTGGCCGGGTGTGGTTCTCAATCAGAGGCAGCTGTCTATCGTTGTCTCTGATTGAGAACCATACGTAGGTAGCTTTTTCCCACATGGGTTTTGTGGGTAGTTGATTTCTGTTTAGTGTTTTTCACCATTCCGGACTGTTTTGGTTATTCCCTTTAGTTTTTTTTGTATTTAGTGTTAAATAACAATACACAAACATGAACACGTACCGCGCTGCGCTTTGGTTCTCACCTTCTTCCACCAACAGCCGTTACTACCGCTCAGGAAGGAGATGCATTCTCCTAGAGATGAACGTACTTTGCTGCGAAAGTGCAAATCAATCCCAGAACAACAACAAAGGACCATGTGAAGATGCTGGAGGAAACAGGTGCAAAAGTATTTATATACACAGTAAACACAGTAAAACGAGTCCTATATCGACATAACCTGAAAGGCCGCTCAGCAAGGAAGAAGCCACCGTCATAAAAAAGTCAGACGAAGGTGGTACCAAAAATATGGTACTTTTTGGAGAAATGTCCTCTGGTCTGATGAAACAAAAACGTTTGGAGAAAAAAGGGGGAGGCTTGCAAGCCAAAGAACACCATCCCAACCATGAAGAACGGGGGCGGCAGCATCATGTTGTGGGGGTGCTTTGCTGCAGGAGGGACTGGTGCAATTCACAAAATAGATGGCATTATGTGGATATATTGAAGCAACATCTCATCTTCAGTCAAGAAGTTAAAGCTTGGTCAGAAATGGGTCTTACAAATGGACAATGACCCCAAGCATACTTCCAAAGTTGTGGCAAAATGGCTTAAGGACAACAAAGTCAAGGTATTAGAGTGGCCATCACAAAGCCCTGACCTCAATCCTATAGAACATTTTTGGGCAGAACTGAAGAAGTGTGTGCGAGCAAGGAGGCCTACAATCCTGACTCAGTTACACCAGCTCTGTCAGGATGAATTGGCCAAATTTTATCCAACTTATTGTGGGAAGTTTGTGGAAGGCTACTTCAAACTGTTGACCCAAGTTAAACAATTTAAAGGCAATGCTACCAAATACTAATTGAGTGTATGTAAACTTCTGACCCACTTGGAATGTGTTGAAAGAAGTAAAAGCTGAAATAAATAATTCTCTGCTATTATTCTGACATTTTACATTCTTAAAAGGAGGTAGGAAACAGAAACAATGACGCCTGGGGAAGGAACCAAAGGTAGTGAAATACACTGCTCAAAAAAATAAAGGGAACACTTAAACAACACAATGTAACTCCAAGTCAATCACACTTCTGTGAAATCAAACTGTCCACTTAGGAAGCAACACTGATTGACAATAAATGTCACATGCTGTTTTGCAAATGGAATAGACAACAGGTGGAAATTATAGGCACCCCCAATAAAGGAGTGGTTCTGCAGGTGGTACCACAGACCACTTTTCAGTTCCTATGCTTCCTGGCTGATGTTTTGGTTACTTTGAATGCTGGCGGTGCTTTCACTCTAGTGGTAGCATGAGACGGAGTCTACAACCCACACAAGTGGCTCAGGTAGTGCAGCTCATCCAGGATGGCACATCAATGCGAGCTGTGGCAAGAAGGTTTGCTGTGTCTGTCGCCGTAGTGTCCAGAGCATGGAGGCGCTACCAGGAGACAGGCCAGTACATCAGGAGACGTGGAGGAGGCCGTAGGAGGGCAACAACCCAGCAGCAGGACCGCTACCTCCGCCTTTGTGCAAGGAGGAGCACTGCCAGAGCCCTGCAAAATTACCTCCAGCAGGCCACAAATGTGTCTGCTCAAACGGTCAGAAACAGACTCCATGAGGGTGGTATGTGCTTACAGCCCAACACCGTGCAGGACGTTTGGCATTTGCCAGAGAACACCAAGATTGGCAAATTCGCCACTGGCGCCCTGTGCTCTTCACAGATGAAAGCAGGTTCACACTGAGCACGTGACAGACGTGACAGAGTTTGGAGACGCCATGGAGAATGTTCTGCTCCCTGCAACATCCTCCAGCATGACCGGTTTGGCAGTAGGTCAGTCATGGTGTGGGGTGGCATTTCTTTGGGGGGCCGCACAGCTCTCCACATGCTCGCCAGATGTAGCCTGACTGCCATTAGGTACCAAGATGAGATCCTGAGACCCCTTGTGAGACCATATGCTGGTGCGGTTGGTCCTGGGTTCCTCCTAATGCAAGTAAATGTGTTAGATCTCATGTGGCTTGAGTGTGTCAGCAGTTCCTGCAAGAGGAAGGCATTGATGCTATGGACTGGCCCGCCCGTTCCCCAGACCTGAATCCAATTGAGCACATCTGGGACATCATGTCTCGCTCCATTCACCAACGCCACGTTGCACCACAGACTGTCCAGGAGTTGGCGGATGCTTTAGTCCAGGTCTGGGAGGAGATCCCACAGGAGACCATCCGTCACCTCATCAGGAGCATGCCCAGGCATTGTAGGGAGGTCATACAGGCACGTGGAGGCCACACACACTACTGAGCCTCATTTTGACTTGTTTTAAGGACATTACATCGTAGTTGGATCAGCCTGTAGTGTGGTTTTCCACTTTAATTGAGTGTGACTCCAAATCCAGACCTCCATGGGTTGATACATTTTATTTCCATTGATCATTTGTGTGATTTTGTTGTCAGCACATTCAACTATGTAAAGAAAAAAGTATTTAATAAGAATATTTCATTCATTCAGATCTTGGATGTTATTTTAGTGTTCCCTTTATTTTTTTGAGCAGTGTATATTGGGCAAGTTATCAAGGAGGTGATCGGAGTCCAGGTGAGATTGCAAAATAGCTGGGAAGAGATCTTTGATGTACCGATTCAATGGCAGAAAGTGTAGTCGTAGCCAAAAGTTTTGAGAATGACGTGTAAATTTACAAAGTTTGCTGCTCCAGTGTCTTGAGATTTTTGTCAGATGTTACTATGGAATACTGAAGTATAGTTACAAGCAATTTCATAAGTGTCAAAGGCTTTTATTGACAATTACATGAAGTTGATGCAAAGAGTCAATTTGCACTGTTGACCCTTCTTTTTCAAGACCTCTGCAATCCACCCTGGCATGCTGTCAATTAACTTCTGGGCCACATCCTGACTAATGGCAGCCCATTCTTGCATAATCAATGCAGTGGAGTTTGTCAGAAATTTGTGGTTTTTGTTTTCCCACCCGCCTCTTGAGGATTGACCACAAGATCTCAATGGGATTAAAACTTTTTATGGCCTGCTCAAAGTAAACGGCCTGCTCTTCAGTCTCAGTTGCTAATATATGGATATTATTATTATATAGAAAACACTCTGAAGTTTCTAAAACTGTTTGAATTATGTCTGAGTATAACAGAACTCATATGGCAGGCAAAAACCTGAGGATAAATCAAAACAGGTTGGTATATATTCAACACATTTCCCATTGAAATCCCCTTGAGATTTTAATGAAGTTGCACTTCCTAGGGCTTCCACTAGATGTCAACCGTCTATAGAAATTTAAATGAGGCTTCTACTGTGTTCTGGGACTGAATGACAGCAGAATGAATCAGGTGTCTGGCAGTCAGCCATTTCCTGGTCATGCGTATTTCACATGATAGCGACCTGCGTTCCATGGCTCCTGAAGACACAAAGGAATACTCCGGTTGGAACTTTATTGAAGATTAATGATAAAAATGTCCTAATGATTGATTCTGTTTTTTGTTTGAAATGTTTCTTCGACCTGTAATATAACTTTTAGAAGTTTTTATCCGACGTAACGCTGACAAGAACGAGCGTTTGGATATGTATGTCAACCATCTATAGAAATTTGAATGAGGCTTCTACTGTGTTCTGGGACTGAATGACAGCAGAATGAATCAGGTGTCTGGCAGTCAGCCATTTCCTGGTCATGCGTATTTCACATGATAGCGACCTGCGTTCCATGGCTCCTGAAGACACAAAGGAATACTCCGGTTGGAACTTTATTGAAGATTAATGATAAAAATGTCCTAATGATTGATTCTGTTTTTTGTTTGAAATGTTTCTTCGACCTGTAATATAACTTTTAGAAGTTTTTATCCGACGTAACGCTGACAAGAACGAGCGTTTGGATATGTATGTCAACCATCTATAGAAATTTGAATGAGGCTTCTACTGTGTTCTGGGACTGAATGACAGCAGAATGAATCAGGTGTCTGGCAGTCAGCCATTTCCTGGTCATGCGCATTTCACATGATAGCGACCTGCGTTCCATGGCTCCTGAAGACACAAAGGAATACTCCGGTTGGAACTTTATTGAAGATTAATGATAAAAATGTCCTAATGGTTGATTCTGTTTTTTGTTTGAAATGTTTCTTCGACCTGTAATATAACTTTTAGAAGTTTTTATCCGACGTAACGCTGACAAGAACGAGCGTTTGGATATGTATACCAAACGCCCTAACATACCTTAAGGGAACATTTTGACATTCGCCATATGGTTAGTGAGAAAGTCCATATTGCAAATGTACGGTCCGCGGACGGCGTCGGGCCATGCGGCACGGTCGAATCTACCGGGAAGTCATCAAACTCCCTCTCTCGGACATTCGGTTTCCATTTGATAAAATAATCACATTTTGGTCATTTTTCCGCTGTCCCGATAAATCCCACAAGAGGGCGAATGGAATCATATTGCAAATGTACAAAACATCACGAATCACGACGTGGCCTTATCTCCAAAACGGAAAAGACTTCTTGGTGAGCGTAGGTTTGTCATAATGGGCAGTTAGCCCCGAACAAGATTGCGTCTAGGCCTCAACGGTTTTTGAGTTATGGCCATTTTTCTGGGATTAAAGGTCCAAAATGAAATTAGAGCAATATTTTTTCCGCTTCACGTCAAAGTCAAGGAGCCTCCGGTGTCAATAAAAAAAGAACCAGCCATTTATCTATCGTCGTTTAAGAGAAATTGTACAATGTCAAATTGGTGATGTTCAAAAATAGTTTTTTTTAAACAGTTACAGATCCAGTGTGCTTCGGAGCTCTGCGAGATTTCTGTGATTTTCTGAAATAACACACACTCACTAAACCCTCCGTAAATAAGTCAGTTCTTAACATTAAGACTTAAAACTCAAAATTCTATAATTGCCTACCCCAAGGAGGATATGTGTTCACTTTCAGCTTCCTGTGTAAACCGGAAGTGCCTTAAAATGGTGTCATAGGTGCTGTTTCCAAGGGTTAAAAAGGTCAGATCTTTTCAAAACTTCATATGTGCGATTAGGCAACCCCCATGAACTGTAAGTCAGTCATTTCTCCCAACAGATGTCAAATAAAAGCTCTCTCACACACACACACACAGCAAGGATGGAGTGACAAAGTGCGGTGCTTAAAGACACACAGAGCCTGCAATGGCATTTCCATATTCTCTAGGCCGTGCCGAGTTCAACGAGATGCCCCGCTTGACCGTAGCTCACTCTGAGTGCAGCGACCGTGAAAAAAAGTAGGCCCAAAATGAAGCCTGGCCCTAAATATCATTTGGTTTTGGGTGACTGTGAGAGAACCGTTAGGGTGAGAAGCACAATTCGACCTCAAGTACGTTCCTGAGGTCCTCCCGATCTGTGCAAGCCTAACCTTGACCGTGTGGCATTAACCCTTAACAGTAAAACAGGGTTTTTTGATCTCACAGATTACAATGACATCTCTCCCCATAGGAATACATTGCCTGCTCCTCTAAAGTCAACCTGAAGCCTATGTGGGTTATGAATGCCTTATGAACCTGTCTTCAATGACAGTCCATCAGGACACTATGAGGTCTACCTGTGTCGATTCTAAGCTTCCTGGACCAACCGGAAGTGGTTAAAATCACCCTAAAAGTGTATATCCATACCCTACCTGCAGTTTGATGGAAATAGTGCATTCAACCCTGTGTAAATCAGTCAGTTCTTAACGTAAAGACTTAAAACTCAGGATTCTGTAAAAGCATACCCCAATGAGGATATGTGTTTACTTATATAGATTCCTGTGCCAACCGGAAGTGCCATAATTGGTGTCTCAGGGGCTGTTTCGAAGGGTTAAAAAAGTCAGATCTTTCCAAAACTTCATATGTGTGATTAGGCAACCCCCATGAACTGTAAATCAGTCATTTCTCCCAAAAAATTTCAAAGAAAAACTAAATCGCACACACACACAGCTTGGAAGGAGGGACATATTGGGGTGCGTAGAGACATACACTGCCTGCATTAGTTAACCTTGTTCGAACTATTAAAGAACCGTCAGACCTAGAGTTCCGAAACTTTAGAAACCTGTTCTAGACCTCAGGTCGATAGTGCATGGTGAGTTACGTGGCTCTAGAAGGTTCTCGGACCGAGAAACAGCATCGTACATTTGCAATAACGTCAATTCATTTTCGCATCACGAAAATGACAACATTTAGAAATGTCTCAGAGTCGCAAGACTAGGTGCATTGTGACCGCCTCGGCCCATATAGACGGACCCCAACGTTTTTGTCCGATAGCTCATTCAAGGACCCCGTAGCAAGGCATGGGAAAAAGTGGATGTTCAGCACCAATTAGGGTCTTGCTCGGGCACCAAATGACCTATCGAGCCGAAACTTGGGATTCGGGGTCGCCTCAGCTAGGCCTACACATAACATCAGAACTGGACCCGCAGCTAGAACGTAACTACGTGTTTTGCGTTTTTATTATGGTTTGAACAGAAGGCGTTGTGAATTTTGGGCCAGCTCTGAAGTATGTGATAGTTGGCTAATAAATGAGTTGGAAAAAGTGGGTTTGCTGTCAGCTTGTATCAGTTTGGTGTCAGAATGATATCTAATTGACTGATGGACAGTGACTTGCAGGTGACTATTGTCTATTTGCAATATGTTTAAACAGTGAGGTACCATCACCAAAGTGACGTTCTGAAATCAACCCTAACGAACGATGGAGAGGAACCAGAATCACTGCTCAGCCATCCCGAGTTCATCGGGCCAGTCAATTTCACATTCCTGCAGGATTTTTGAGCATGACACATTCGTGATGGTACATGCCCATTGAAACATATTGCAAATGCACGTGCATTTGCAACATGATTCAATAGTGAAAAAAACATCACCAAATGGACATGATGAAATCAACACAACGAGCGATGGAAAGGAGCAACTATCACTGCTCGGCCATCCTGTGTTCATCAGGCCAGTCAATTTTGCATTTCTGCAGGATTTTTGAACACGTCAAATTTTTTATGGCATTTGGCCAAAGAAAAAGTGACTTGACTTTCTTTGAAATCATTTTGCAAATGGACAAAACATATGCCTTATGCACAAGTAAAAAAAAAAATATGATAATAAAAGTTGACAAAAGTATAGTTTGAGCAAATTAATGTTTGACTTTTGAGCATGCCAAATGCCTGATGGTAAATGCCCATTGAAACATATTGCAAATGCACGTGCACTTGCAATATGATTCAACAGTGAAAAAACATCACCAAGTGGACATGATGAAGTCAACACAACGAGCGATGGAAAGGAGCAACTATCACTGCTCGGCCATCCTGTGTTCATCAGGCCAGTCAATTTTGCATTTCTGCAGGATTTTTGAGCATGACAAATTTGTGATGGTAAATGCCCATTGAAACATATTACAAATGCACGTGCATTTGCAATATGATTCAATAGTGAAAAAAACATAACCAAATGGACATGATGAAGTCAACACAACGAGCGATGGAAAGGAGCAACTATCACTGCCCGGCCATCCTGTGTTCATCAGGCCAATCAATTTGGCATTTCTGCAGGATTTTTGAGCATGTCAAATTTCTTATGGCATTTGGCCAAAAAAAAGTGACTTTTGACCTTGACTTTTGACTTCCTATGAAATCATATTGCAAATGGACAAAACATATGCCTTATGCACGGGTAAAAAAAAAAAATGATGATAATAAAAGTTGACAAAAGTATAGTTTGAGAAAAGTATAGTTTGACTTTTGAGCATGACAAATTCGTGATGGTAAAAGCCCATTGAAAAATATTGCAAATGTCTTCTCCGGACAAGCTTTTTTCCGGATGCCCCAATCACTCAGTGAAAATGACTCTACCCCAGTCCTCAGCAGTCCAATCCCTGTACTTTATGAAGAATATTAGTCTGTCCCTGATGTTTTTCCTGGAGAGAAGTGGCTTCTTTGCTGCCCTTCTTGACACCAGACCATCCTCCAAAAGACTTCGCCTCACTGTGCGTGCAGATGCACTCACACCTGCCTGCTGCCATTCCTGAGCAAGCTCTGTACTGGTAGTGCCCCGATCCCGCAGCTGAATCAACTTTAGGAGACGGTCCTGGCGCTTGCTGGACTTTCTTGGGTGCCCCGAAGCCTTCTTCACAACAATAGAACCCCTCTCCATTAAGTTCTTGTTGATCCGATAAATGGCTGAATTAGGTGCAATCTTACTGGCACCAATATCCTTGACTGTGAAGCCCTTTTTGTGCAATGCAATGATGACGGCACATGTTTCCTTTGCAGTATCCATGGCTGACATAGGAAGAGCAATGATTCCAAACACCACCCTCCTTTTGAAGCTTCCAGTCTGTTATCCGCAGTCAATCAGCATGACAGAGTCTCCAGCCTTGTCCTCGTCAACACTCACACCTGTGTTAACGAGAGAATCACTGACATGATGTCAGCTGGTCCTTTTGTGGCAGGGCTGAAATACAGTGGAAATGTTTTGGGGGGATTCAGTTCATTTGCATGGCAAAGAGGGACTTTGCAATTCATTGCAATTTGTCTGATCACTCTTCATAACATTCTGGAGTATATGCAAATTGCCATCATACAAACTGAGGCTCCAGACTTTGTGAAAATTAATATTTGTGTAATTCTCAAAACTTTTGGCCACGACAGTATGAGTTGATATATTAAAACGACGCAAGATTTACGACTTGCCTTTCAGCTAAAATTATTGTACAGAAGTATTGCATATTTTGGGCATGAAATCATCGCAGCTCTGTACATTTTGCTGTGTGGATACAGAATCAATAGACCATTTGTTCTGGTATTACTCTCAGGTCTCTGTTTCTGGTCTCAGGATCAGAAATGGCTGAGAAAGCGTAACTTTACTCTAAAATTTACCCTAGAAATAGCACTGTTGGAAGATCTGAAGATACCTGGTCAGTCAATTACTAATATTCTAATAGTCTTAGTAAAAGTATTTATCTTCAACTCGCAATGCATCGATTGCATTCGACTCAAATTATTCATCACAGAAAGAAGGTGGTCAGCAGAGATAGGTGGGATAGTCTGAGGGAAACTGAGGGTTGGGATGTGGAACTGGAGTTGCTGGGTGGGGGATAGAATGATGGTCAAAGATAAAAGTAAAAAATAGATTCAAAATAAACAAACAAAGTATGTTTGAATGACAGTGAGGGGCAACACTGTCTCATACAATACCTGTTTGCCGGAGGCTGATGCCGCGCAGGTGCGTGTATATACTTGTATGCGTGTATATACACACACTAGCATTCAAACGTACACATGTACAGACACACAGACATACAAATAGTGCCACACATGCACTGAAACATGTACAGTTGGCCTTGATGTTTTTTTGTTGTCTTTAATATATTTTATTTTTGTATTGTTGTTTTGGAGGAAGAGGTTTTGTTTTTTGTTTCGTTTTTTTCGGGAGTGGGGGAATTGTGGGGGGGCGTCTCGGATGGTTGAGGGGCAGCTCTCGGGGAACTGTGGGGGGATTTTGTATGGTTGTTGGTCTGGCGTTTGGGAGCTTGGGCCGGTGGCCAAAGGTTCCGGTCCCCATTTTAACATGGTGGGATATCTGTCGTCGTGCCCTTAAGCAGGGAGCTTGACCCTGGTTGCTCCTGTAGGTCATCCTCTAGATGACTCAATGTAATGTAAATGTTAAGCGGCTTCACTGCATGTGTACATTTTTCTATTTTTTTTATTAAAACACTGGGTTATTCACCATCACTTCTCCCATGCTCCGACAATTGAAGTCGGAAGTTTACATACACCTTAGCCAAATACATTTAAACTCAGTTTTTCCACAATTCCTGACATCTAATCCAGCAGCATACCACCCTGCACACCACTGCTGGCTTGCTTCTTAAGCTAAGCAGGGTTGGTCCTGGTCAGTTCCTGGGTGGGAGACCAGATGCTGCTGGAAGTGGTGTTGGAGGGCCAGTAGGAGGCACTCTTTCCTCTGGCAGTGACACTGCCCTGTGTATGGTGCTGTCTTTCGGATGGGATGTTAAACAGTCATTAAAGATCCCATGGCACTTATTGTAAGAGTAGGGGTGTTAACCCCGGTGTCCTGGCTAAATTCCCAATCTGGCCCTCAAATCATCACGGTCACCTAATAACCCCCAGTGTACAATTGGCTCATTTATCCCCTGCAACTATTCCCCAGGTCATTGCTGCAAATGAGAATGTGTTCTCAGTCAATTTACCTGGTAAAACAACAGATAAATAAATAAATAATCCAAGTAAAAATTCCCTGTTTTAGGTCAGCTAGGATCACCACTTTATTTAAGAATGTAAAATGTCATCTTTTATTTATTTCATCACATTCCCAGTGGGTCAGAAGTTTACATACACTCAATTAGTATTTGGTAGCATTGCTTTTAAATTGTTGAACTTGGGTCAAATGTTTCGGGTAGCCTGCCACAAGCTTCTCACAATAATTTGGGTGAATTTTGGCCCATTCCTCCTGACAGAGCTGGTGTAGCTGAGTCAGGTTTGTAAGGCCTCCTTGCTCGCACATGCTTTTTCGGTTCTGCCCAAAAATATTCTATGGAATTGAGGTCAGGGCTTTGTTGTCCTTAAGCCATGTTGGAAGTATGCTTGGGGTCATTGTCCATTTGGAAGACCCATTTGAGACCAAGCTTAAACTTCCTGACTGATGTCTTGAGATGTTGCTTCAATATATCCACATCATTTTCTTTCCTCATAATGTCATCTATTTTGTGAAGTGCACCAACCCCCCCGGCTTGCAAACCTCGTTATACTGTGGATATAGATACTTTTGTACCTGTTTCCTCCAGCATCTCCACAAGGTCCTTTGCTGTTGTTCTGGGATTGATTTGCACGTTTCGCACCAAGATTCGTTAATCTCTAGGAGACAGGTTGTGTCTCCTTCCTGAGCGGTATGAAGGCTGCGTGGTCCCATGGTGTTTATACTTACGTACTATTGTTTGTACAGTGAATGTGGTACTTTCAGGCGTTTGGAAATTGCTCTCAAGGATGATCCAGACTTGTGGAAGTCTACAATTTTTTTTCCAGAGGTCTTGGCGGATTTCTTTTGATTTTCCAATGATGTCAATCAAAGAGGCACTGAGTTTGAAGGTAGGCCTTGAAATACATCCACAGGTACACCTCCAATTGACTCAAATGATGTCAATTAGCCTATCAGAAGCTTCTAAAGCCATTACATAATTTTCTGGAATTTTCCAAGCTGTTTGAAGGCACAGTCAACTTATTGTATGATAACTTTTGACTCACTGGAATTGTGATACAGTGAATTATAAGTGAAATAATCTGTCTGTAAACAGTTTTTGGAAATATTACTTGTCATGTACAAAGTAGATGTCCTAACCGACTTGTCAAAACTAAGGTTTGTTAACAAGAAATTTGTGGAGTGGTTGAAAAATGAGTTTTAACGACTAAGTGTATGTGAACTTCTGACTTCAACTATATATGCTGTGGACAACTGGAACCATATTTACAGGTATCCAAGACTATGAGTGCTGTTATAAGATCACTTTTGCTCTTCAGATCATGAAAAATAAGACAGGGGTACCATATCAAGCAACTCAAAGTATGAATTTTATGTCTTAGGAACTTTAAAAAATATATATATATATATATGTTTTGGGAATGTTCTTGTAACATATGGTGAATGTTCTTTGCACCCTAAAAGAAACATTGTATAATCTTCCGCACAACAGGACAGTTTTTGTGGTTTAGAAAACATATTTTGTGATATCCCCACAATATTCCCACCAGTTGTTCCAAAAATGTAATGAAACATTCTATGAACCTTTAAAGAACAGACACAATTGTTCTGGGAACGTTCTTGCAACATCAGGTGAACGTTTTATACAAACTTTGTATAATCATCAGCATGACTAGACACGTTTTTGTGTTATGAGACATTTTTCTGCAGCCTAACAAATGTTTTGGGAAATTTTCCAGACAATTTTGATTTGCTGGGAAAACATTGTGTTATTACATTACTTGGAAACCTAATGAGAACTTTTGGAGAATGTCCTGTGGTGGTTACAGCATTTTAGTGAATGTTAGGAGAACATTCCGAGGATATTTCATACAAGAACAATAAAATTATTATCAAAAACCATTGAATGTTTTAGCAAAGTTATCATTCTAAACTTCATTGAACAAGCATGGGAAACAGTGTTTAAATCCTTTATTAAGAAGATCTGTGAAGTTATTTGTATTTTTATGAATTATCTTTGAAAGACATGTTTCTTTTTTTGCTAAGTTTACATGTGACTACAGTACTATGAGCCTTCATCTCCTCTCACTGAGGCCTTTACTGAGAAAATCTGCAGAAACTCCTGTGGAAAGGGATTAGTTCTGGCCCCATCAAAGCTCCATGTGTCCCTAGACAGAGGAGGGGCCAGGCTTAATGTTAAACAGCAATTGGTTAAATATTCACGTGGCACACAGGCATCCAGGCTATTTCCAGGACCCCCAGAGTACAGCAAGACTCTCGGCAGTTGCATAACTTAAAAGGGTAATGATGTAAGTAAGCATTTCACTGTTAGTCTCCAACGTGTTGTTTACGAAGCATGTGAAAAATACCTTTGATGTAACGTGTGAAGATATCCAAGTAAATAATGACAATCAACCGAGGACTATGCCACTCTCCTGTTTATTGATGATTTATTGATGATGAGCTATTTTTATAGCACTGGCAAATGTAGGTACTATACATGAATACCATGTTATAAATATTCTTCCTTTTCTGGGCTGTCTCTGCTGTGTGCCATATTCATGTTGACAGAGCATTGGAAATGTGCTAGTTTTTGTCAATGCAGGGTGCTAGGAGGTAATATTTTGTTTACACACTTCAGATGGGCAAAATACATTATGGAGCATTATTCACTATGCTTGGGTGGACCCTGTCCCTCAATATTTCCTTCAAACTGACAGTGGCAATGGCCTTGCCTCAATAAAACTCTTCAACTGTAAGGAAAACTGTGGAAGATCTGAGAAATGTTGTCCATGTGGAGATATTTTTATTTAGAAACATCTCTGTGTCTGCATTCAACGTTTTGGCCTAATGGCCAAAGGCTGCCAGTACAAGTTGCTCAAGGAGAGAGTGAGTGAGAGAGAGAGACTGCAGCACCAGACTAGTATATTGCATATTACACACAAAACAAACAGACACACACAAGGGCAGAGATAGCGAGAGAGAGTAGCACAATCACAATCAGCAAAGTAGTATTGGTTGCACCTCTGTCACTCTGTCGCGTCATTACAGTCCCACAGACCCCACAACCACATTGATGTCCAAATGTGGTCTAATGAATTTGAATGGGAGCAAATTACTTTTTCGCCCAGTGATGTAGGTGATTCACTAAACCTCAAGTCCGAATCGAGTCCCAGGGCTGAAGTCCGAGTTGCCGTGCTCGAGTCCTGGTCCAAGTGCTCAAGTCTGAGTCACTGGGTCCACATTTACTCACAATAAAGTTATTTACCCTGTCAGATATAGTGTGGTGGCAAGAGGGATTTAGTCTATAAATAGTTTCTTTCTGTGCCACCAAATGTTTGCATATAGACTACTGCTAATGTTACCAGTTGCAAAACGTTGTCGAGCATTGCAGATAAAAATTCTATAAATTGAGCCATTTTTATACTTTATTCAACATGTCAGAGATGCGTATTGGTTCTACATAGCATATTTTTATCTGAACATTCCAAAACGTTCCAAAACATTCCTGCTGTATATGCCCTAGGTAGTTCGCTATAGCTAACTAATGAGTTAGGTTGGTAGGTTACTTTCTACATTTTATCAGTTACGTAACTTTTGGATTACCCAAACTCAGCAACACAATCTGATTACATTCAGTTACTTTTAGATTACTTTCCCCCTAAGAGTCATTAGAAAAAGACAAAATTGTATATTACCAATTGAATGACAAATCCATGTCAAAGTTTACATAGCTGGCCTTATATGGATGTGTAAGGATCTGGGTGTAGCTGGTGCAGAGGAGTCAGGCGCAGGACAGCAGAGATGAGTAACAAAAAGGAATTTTACTCAAAAACGTAAAATACATGAAGTAACACCAAGCCCACAAGCACGCACAAAAACCATGGGGAAAACAGAGGGTTAAATAATGAACATGTAATTGGGGAATTGAAACCAGGTGTGTAAAACAAAGACAAAACAAATGAAAAATGAGAAGTGGATCGGCGATGGCTAGAAGGCCGGTGACGTCGACCACCGAACGCCGCCCACCGAACGCCACCTGAACAAGGAGAGGGACCGACTTCGGTGGAAGTCGTGACAGGATGTTAAATTTTACTTTAAGGGTTGGTTATGTAGGCTTCTTCTAACACATCGTTGTTCTACTACATATCATAATATGATGAAATTATACTTTTACATTAATAAATATAATGTATAAGTCCAAAAATGGATGTAGCAACTACAGATTGCTTCTTTAAGTCTATCAAAAGTGTGTGAGTCTGAGCATGTGTCCATTAGGCACAATCTTTTTTTTTATCAGCATGAATTAGATTGAGCAATAAAAGCCCAATTTATATTCCATAGGCTGGGATCCGCACTATGCAGCTGTTGCAAGAGTGCATTTTTCACTGGCTGTCCACTAGTTTAAAAAACAATGATTGATATGCAGCTTAAACGTCTTGAATTCAACCATTATTGGGTTCAAATATACATTTAGATTTGTGAACAGTCATCCACAACAACCACAATACGTACAGTAAGGCGCAAAGAGCTAAATGAGAGAGCAGCAGTGTGATTAACATCAATGCGCTATGTAAATATCAATGATAAGTAATATCAGTATCGCCTTAGACTACACCACTGCTGTTCTCCTTACCTTGAAGTGTTTGTTCAAGTTAGATAATCTTTGAATGTCGACAGAAGTCGCACCATTGAAAGACACTGTAGCTTACAAAAGCCTATTTCTGCTAATTTCCCGCAATCCATCAAACACATTTGGTGTGTTATCATAGTGGTCTCTGACTTGCTGTCAGACTCGCCCACGTGGAACAAACTTAAACTTGCGCATTTTTTTCAATGCTGATTTGAATGTCATTGAGAAAACAGAGAAGTGTCAAAGATTTTTTTCACAAACATCCTTTCTGAATTGAAAAGTAATCATGGAAGTAATCATCTAGTTTTTAAAAAGTATCTGTAATCTGATTACAGTATTTTTGCTGGTAACGTAACGGATTACAGCTACTGTTTTTTTGTAATCCCTTACATGTAATGCGTTACTCCCCAACCCTGATAATGAGGTAAAATGAGAGGCCTAAACAAATGGTTAACTGTTCGGTCCACAAGTTGCCTAGTTTTAGAACGGCTCACAATATGCTTCTGAATGTAAAAGGAGACCTGCCAATACACAACAGAAAGAAAATACCTAACGCCGTATTATGGGTCATATCTTTTGAACGGTAATGGCTAGAATCAAGCTGTTTCCTCTGATGAAACGAGGGAGACTTGGCTAGTACGTTGGCTACAGAACTTGGCTATGAAATGCAGTGGAGAAAGTGTGAGGGTTGAGCGAGACTACAAATGAAAAAAAAATCTATACTTGAAAGAAAAACATAGCTAGACTGTGAGTGTTGCTTTACCACTTTCCATCACTGATGTGGAGTACAGCTGGTATGTTGGGGGGCAGCTCCCGCCTTTGTTTGTTCACTGTTCCGAGCAGGATTGTCTTCTTTGCAATCAACTTGTCTGCCAGGAAAATTGATGTGAAGAAGTTGTTCATGGTCACATTTCTGCCTTTGCCCATGTAAGGCTCCATGAGTCTCAAAACTACAGTCTCAGAAAGTCGCTCACTCACTGGCCTGGTTTCATCTTTCCCCAGATATGGAAAGCCAATGAGCAAGTACTTGGTTTCGACATCGGAACTATTCAAAACTTAGCTGAAGTCACATGCACCATTATCTGGTTTCTAGCACCCATTCCTCCATTGACAACAGAATAGGATATTTTAATTGTATGTTTATTATGTTACTAGTTTATGCTTATACAGTGCTTCCTCCTTTAAATGTTGTGTCATACTGCAGCCCAACTTGCGGGCTGCTGCATAATTATACACGTTATTTCATTGTCAGCCATTTTTCAGTGCTAGTTTAACCCCCAGAGGGCATCTTTGAGAAGCATTTGTTAGTCTTCAATATTGGCATTACTAGATAATGTAAAACCTTTTTTTGTAAGAACATGGTATATGGGATTGATTTGAATAAATGTTGCTTAATTAATTTGATTAATATTATGATGTTTCTATACCAAGAAAAACAACCCTCAGTGTTTCCGTTAGGATTGAACAGAAAATATGGTGCTGTACAACGTGACGGGCAGGAGTAGGCTACAGTACTAAGAGTATTTGAGGATTGGAGGATTCTAAACATTTCCACACCCTAATTGTAGTGTAACCAATACCCAAATGGAGATTCAGTGAAAATAAACATCTCATTGATTTACCAGTCCCCATACTTGTCTCAGAGCAGTGCAAAACATTTCTGAAATAGTTATTGCTTCAAATCCTATTACTTCTAACTTCTATATGCTTTTTAAATAAATAAGACCTACAACCCTTTTAACAGCACATTACTCAACAATAGTGAGACAAATTTCATCAAAAGCCCCCTCATGGGTCTCCCGGTGCTGGCCAGCACCGGTATCAAATCAGCATTTGTAGCAACGCAGTTTGCACTGTGATGCAGTATCTTAGACCGCAGCGCCACTAGGGAGGCCCCACCCACAAAGGTTTTAATGCTGATCAATTGCCTTGCACAAAGCATCAAAATACAGAGAGGTTAGGTGTTGGTAAAGGTATATTGTCCTGCTAATAGCCCATAATGGGCAATTATAATAATGTACATGGTTTCCAGGTCAGGATAACCAAAACATTTCTTTAATAAAGACTATCAAAGAATGTTGGTACTTATTTATTTTGATCCAAAGCCATGCATGAGTGAGTCACTCAGCTTTATGTAGGTGCTGGGGCTATATGACTATGCCATCAACTTGATTATATATATCACGATGTTTTGGAGATAATTTCATTTTAAAAAAAAATAAAAAGTGTGCGATTGTAATCTGAATAAAGGCCAAAACATAAATGTTTGCTTTTAGAGGGAGAGAAACCCTGGGCCAATTGTACGCCGCCCAATGGGACTCCCAATCACGGTCGGATGTGATACATAATAATAATACCCCCTTCCACATGTTAAAGGTTCCAATTGATAAATGCTTTTTTTAAATATAAATTACGATATTTGAGTTTAACCACAATATTTGTTCTGTCTTTCTGGTAGACTATCGGCTTTCGTCGATTCCGGAGCTAACATCAATTGTTCCGGAGCTAGCCAGCTGAAGAGTTCCATCAATCACTCCTGGGCTGCAGTCACCTATCCGGACCCGTTTTGCTGCCTACGCGGAGCCCCACCGGGCCTTCACAGCTGGACTGCCGACGTTGTCTACCCGAGGGAATTGTCCGGCTGGCTCCTCCGGCGCAACGTTGCCTGGGCGCCCATCTGCAGCCTGCTAGCCGTTGGCTATCTTATCGGCTGCTATCTGAATAGACAATCGGACAATTTTTTTTATTTTTTTTTTTTTTATTTATTTTTCTTCTTGGGCCTCTATAACTATATCTATTGTTTTTATTTTTGTTGTTGTTGTGTGATTTGGATTAATCCCCTCTACCACGCGGAAATCCACTAATCTACTGACGAAACGCAAGAGTTGGCTAATAACAGACCTCCATCCTATGCTAGCTTGCTCCTATGCTAGCTTGCTACCGATTTAGCTGTCTAAATCGCCGTGACCCCCAACCAACCTCTCCACTCACTGGACCCTTTTGATCACTCGACTGAGCATGCCTCTCCTTAATGTCAATATGCCTTGTCCATTGCTGTTCTGGTTAGTGTTTATTGTCTTATTTCACTGTAGAGCCTCTAGTCCTGCTCATTATACCTTATCCAACCTATTAGTTCCACCACCCACACATGCAATGACATCTCCTGGTTTCAATGATGTTTCTAGAGACAATATCTCTCTCTTCATCACTCAATACCTAGGTTTACCTCCACTGTATTCACATCCTACCTTACCTTTGTCTGTACATTATACCTTGATGCTATTTTATCGCCCCCAGAAACCTCCTTTTACTCTCTGTTCCAGACGTTCTAAACGACCAATTCTTATTGCTTTTAGCCGCACCCTTATTCTACTCCTACTCTGTTCCTCTGGCGATGTAGAGGTGAATCCAGGCCCTGCAGTGCCTAGCTCCACTCCTATTCCCCAGGCGCTCTCTTTTGACGACTTCTGTAACCGTAATAGCATTGGTTTCATGCATGTTAACATTAGAAGCCTCCTCCCTAAGTTTGTTCTATTCACTGCTTTAGCACACTCTGACAACCCGGATGTTCTAGCTGTGTCTGAATCCTGGCTTAGGAAGACCACCAAAAATTCAGACATTTTAATTCCAAACTACAACATTTTCAGACAAGATAGAACTGCCAAAGGGGGCGGTGTTGCAATCTACTGCAAAGATAGCCTGCAGAGTTCTGTCCTACTATCCAGGTCTGTACCCAAACAATTTGAACTTCTACTTTTAAAAATCCACCTCTCTAAAAACAAGTCTCTCACCGTTGCTGCCTGCTATAGACCACCCTCTGCCCCCAGCTGTGCTCTGGACACCATATGTGAACTGATTGCCCCCCATCTATCTTCAGAGCTTGTGCTGCTAGGCGACCTAAACTGGAACATGCTTAACACTCCAGCCATCCTACAATCTAAACTTGATGCCCTCAACCTCACACAAATTATCAATGAACCTACCAGGTACCTCCCCAAAGCCTTAAACACGGGCACCCTCATAGATATCATCCTAACCAACTTGCCCTCTAAATACACCTCTGCTGTTTTCAACCAAGATCTCAGCGATCACTGCCTCATTGCCTGCATCCGTAATGGGTCAGCGGTCAAACGACCTCCACTCATCACTGTAAAACGCTCCCTGAAACACTTCAGCGAGCAGGCCTTTCTAATCGACATCCCGTCAGTAGAGGATGCCTGGATATTTTTTTTAAATGCCTTCCTAACCATCTTAAATAAACATGCCCCATTCAAGAAATTTAGAACCAGGAACAGATATAGCCCTTGGTTCTCCCCAGACCTGACTGCCCTTAACCAACAAAAAAACATCCTATGGCGTTCTGCATTGGCATCGAACAGCCCCCGTGATATGCAGCTGTTCAGGGAAGCTAGAAACCATTATACACAGGCGGTTAGAAAAGCCAAGGCTAGCTTTTTCAAGCAGAAATTTGCTTCCTGCAACACTAACTCAAAAAAGTTCTGGGACACTGTAAAGTCCATGGAGAATAAGAACACCTCCTCCCAGCTGCCCACTGCACTGAAGATAGGAAACACTGTCACCACTGATAAATCCACCATAATTGAGAATTTCAATAAGCATTTTTCTACGGCTGGCCATGCTTTCCACCTGGCTACTCCTACCCCGGTCAACAGCACTGCACCCCCCACAACAACTCACCCAAGCCTTCCCCATTTCTCCTTCTCCCAAATCTGCTCAGTTGATGTTCTGAATGAGCTGCAAAATCTGGACCCCTACAAATCAGCCGGGCTAGACAATCTGGACCCTTTCTTTCTAAAATTATCTGCCAAAATTGTTGCCACCCCTATTACTAGCCTGTTCAACCTCTCTTTCGTGTCGTCTGAGATTCCCAAAGATTGGAAAGCAGCTGCGGTCATCCCCCTCTTCAAAGGGGGTGACACTCTTGACCCAAACTGCTACAGACCTATATCTATCCTACCATGCCTTTCTAAGGTCTTCGAAAGCCAAGTCAACAAACAGATTACCGACCATTTCGAATCTCACCATACCTTCTCTGCTATGCAATCTGGTTTCAGAGCTGGTCATGGGTGCACATCAGCCACGCTCAAGGTCCTAAATGATTTCTTAACCGCCATCGATAAGAAACATTACTGTGCAGCCGTATTCATTGATCTGGCCAAGGCTTTCGACTCTGTCAATCACCACATCCTCATCGGCAGACTCGACAGCCTTGGTTTCTCAAATGATTGCCTCGCCTGGTTCACCAACTACTTCTCTGATAGAGTTCAGTGTGTCAAATCGGAGGGTCTGCTGTCCGGACCTCTGGCAGTCTCTATGGGGGTGCCACAGGGTTCAATTCTTGGACCGACCTTCTTCTCTGTATACATCAATGAGGTCGCTCTTGCTGCTGGTGAGTCTCTGATCCACCTCTACGCAGACGACACCATTCTGTACACTTCTGGCCCTTTTTTGGACACTGTGTTAACAACCCTCCAGGCAAGCTTCAATGCCATACAACTCTCCTTCCGTGGCCTCCAATTGCTCTTAAATACAAGTAAAACTAAATGCAGGCTCTTCAACCGATCGCTACCTGTACCTACCCGCCTGTCCAACATTACTACTCTGGACGGCTCTGACTTAGAATACGTGGACAACTACAAATACTTAGGTGTCTGGTTAGACTGTAAACTCTCCTTCCAGACCCATATCAAACATCTCCAATCCAAAGTTAAATCTAGAATTGGCTTCCTATTTCGCAACAAAGCATCCTTCACTCATGCTGCCAAACATACCCTTGTAAAACTGACCATCCTACCAATCCTCGACTTTGGCGATGTCATTTACAAAATAGCCTCCAATACCCTACTCAACAAATTGGATGCAGTCTATCACAGTGCAATCCGTTTTGTCACCAAAGCCCCATATACTACCCACCATTGCAACCTGTACGCTCTCGTTGGCTGGCCCTCGCTTCATACTCGTCGCCAAACCCACTGGCTCCATGTCATCTACAAGACCCTGCTAGGTAAAGTCCCCCCTTATCTCAGCTCGCTGGTCACCATTGCATCTCCCACCTGTAGCACACATATTCAGGTATATCTCTCTAGTCACCCCCAAAACCAATTCTTTCTTTGGCCGCCTCTCCTTCCAGTTCTCTGCTGCCAATGACTGGAACGAACTACAAAAATCTCTGAAACTGGAAACACTTATCTCCCTCACTAGCTTTAAGCACCAACTGTCAGAGCAGCTCACAGATTACTGCACCTGTACATAGCCCACCTATAATTTAGCCCAAACAACTACCTCTTCCCTACTGTATTTAATTTATTTATTTATTTTGCTCCTTTGCACCCCATTATTTTTATTTCTACTTTGCACATTCTCCCATTGCAAATCTACCATTCCAGTGTTTTACTTGCTATATTGTATTTACTTTGCCACCATGGCCTTTTTGCCTTTACCTCCCTTATCTCACCTCATTTGCTCACATTGTATATAGACTTGTTTATACTGTATTATTGACTGTATGTTTGTTTTACTCCATGTGTAACTCTGTGTCGTTGTATGTGTCGAACTGCTTTGCTTTATCTTAGCCAGGTCGCAATTGTAAATGAGAACTTGTTCTCAACTTGCCTACCTGGTTAAATAAAGTCTAAATTAATAAATAAAATAAAAAAAAGATTAAACTGAAATTGCATCCAATCACAGCCGGTTGTGATACAGTCAACCTAACTAAGAAATACATTTTACAATAGAATGCTCCCCCTACCCTCCTTCTAGGCAAGTCTATTGTCCTGCCAATAGCCATACTGTAGTAAACATGGTAAAGTGCCTAGTTTCTTACATAAGGGAGAGCAAGCCATGTCCAGACTTTGTCGGTGACCTCAAGTACACATTAACTCTGTCTTTAATTATTTTTCGGGTTGCAGCAGTCATGGACAGAAACTTCTGAGACACAGTATTAAAACCTGTTATGGCAAGGCGATCCCCTAGGGGAACTCCCTCCCCCCATTCAGCTGAAAAGGTGGCGCAGGGATTTCAAAAATATTCTTTCGAAACATTTAACTTTCACAAATTAACAAGTCCAATACAGCAAATGAAAGATAAACATCTTGTACATCTACACATCATGTCCGATTAGACCACCACCAAATAAAAAAAAAAACACAGCCATTTTTCCCAGCCAAAGATAGTCACAAAAGCAGGATTAGCGATAAAATGAATCACTAACCTTTTGAAAATCTTCATCAGATGACACTCATATGACATGTCACACAATACATTTATGTTTTGTTCGATAATATGCATATTTATATCCACAAATCTCGGTTTACATTGACGCCATGTTCAGAAATGCCTCCAAAATATCCGGAGGAATTATAGAAAGCTACGCCAGATAACAGAAATACTCATCATAAACTTTGACTAAAGATACATGTTCTATAATTAAAGATACACTGGTTCTTAATGCAACCGCTGTGTCAGATTTTTTTTAAACGTTACGAAAAAAGCCTACCATGCAATAATCTGAGACAGTGCTCAGACGTAAATATATATTCTCTGCCATGTTGGAGTCAACATAAATACGAAATTACATCATAAATATTCCCTTAACTTTGATGATCTTTCATCAGAATGCAGTGCAAGGAGTCCTAGTTCCACAATAAATCGTTGTTTTGTTCCATAATGTCCAATACTAGTGTCCAATTAGCTGCATTTGATAGCACTTTCAGCTCACGTGTCCAAAAGCTGACGCTGGTCCAGGAGAACTCGGACGAAAACTTCAAAAATATATATTTCAGGTCGAATAAACTGGTCAAACTAAGTAGAGAATCAATCTTCAGGATGTTATTTTCATATATATATCCAATAACGTTCCAACCAGAGCATACGTTTTCATCTGCAGCCAAATGGAACGATGGTGACACCCACAGACAAATGCGCCACAGGGAAATGGCATTCTGTTGGGACAGTGACTATTTCCCCTCCCATTCGGTCAAAGTTCACACCAGAAGCTCCGTTCCACGTTCTACTGAATGAGGACATCTAGTGGAAGGCGTAGGAAGTGCTACCAGATCCATATCTTATTTGGAAGTGGATAGGCGATGACTTTGAAATTAGACATGTATTCAGAATTTCACTTCCTGTTTGGAAGATTGCCTGCCCTATGAGTTCTGTTATAATCACAGACATAATTCAAACAGTTTTAGAAACTTCAGTGTTTTCTATTCAATAGTAATAATAATATGCATATATTAGCAATCTAGGACAGAGTAGGATGCAGTTCACTATGGGCACACAATTAATTCAAAGTGAAAATACTGCCCCCTATCCCCAAAAAGTTTTAATGAACACCCGGAGGTTCACTGGTAAACCACATTTGCCTCGGGATTGGGGTGAGGAGTACTGGAAAGGTGTGACTTTCTGCTTACAATAGGCCATAAGTGTACAGCAGATCGCCGATTGTCCTCACTTTGATTATGCTGTAACAACATACTGTAGCACCATGACCAGGATCTATATTCATTTAAGTGAGCAGATTAGGGCTTTCAGTAGGAACCGAAAATCTACTGGAGACATTTCAAAAATACAAATGTGCGCTTTTCATGTCATTTTTTGTTAAATCCAATTTGGATTTAAGTATAACTTTGACTGACGCCTTTAGTGAGTGGTCTAATGCACTAATATTTAATCATTTCTGACCTCCGAATTCATATCTAAGGGGCATTTTTCACGGCATTATTAGTTACATTGTTTTAGTTTAAATGTGCAGACAGGCACTAATAACAGAGAGAAC
Source organism: Oncorhynchus mykiss (assembly GCF_057628025.1). Taxonomy (NCBI): domain Eukaryota; kingdom Metazoa; phylum Chordata; class Actinopteri; order Salmoniformes; family Salmonidae; genus Oncorhynchus; species Oncorhynchus mykiss. The sequence continues at coordinate 43,631,016 of NC_143040.1, read as the reverse complement.
GTTTCCCTAGTCAGCGCTATTATTAATGCAATCTCCCTTAGCCTCTTGAAACTAGGGGGCACTATTTTCATTTTTGGAAAAATAACATTCACATAGTAAACGGGCTATTTTTCAGGACCAGTTAATAGAATATGGATATAATTGACAACTTAGGATAGAAAACACTCTAAAGTTTCCAAAACTGTAAAAATATTGTCTGTGAGTATAACAGAACTGATATTGCAGGTGAAAGCCTGAGAAAAATCCAATCAGGAAGTAACTCTTATTTAGAAACCCCTGCGTCCCTATTGAGCAGTGAAAGGGACATCAACCAGATTCCTTTTTCTATGGCTTCCCTAATGTGTCTAGTGTCACAAGACATAGTTCCAGGCTTTTATTTTGAAAAATGAGCGTGAGCGACCACATTGCGTCAGTGATCAGCTGGTGGCTCTCAGAGTGATATGTGCGTAATAGACAAATGCGGCCATTGTTTCTCTTGCTCCTACTAAGAAGCCAACTGACCCGGTTGATATATTATCGAATAGACATTTGAAAAACACCTTGAGGATTGATTATAAAAAACGTTTGCCATGTTTCTGTCGATATTATGGATCTAATTTAGAATGTTTTTCGGCGATGTCGTGACCGCAATTTCCAGTTGATTTCCTAGCCAAACGTGAAGAACAAACGGAGCTGTTTCGGCTACAAAAATAATCTTTATGGAAAAAAGGAACATTTGCTATCTAACTGGGAGTCTAGTGAGTGAAAATATCCGAAGCTCATCAAAGGTAAACGATTTAATTGGATTGCTTTTCTGATTTTCATGACCAAGCTGCCTGCTGCTAGCTAGGCATAATGCTATGCTAGGCTCTCGATAAACTTACACAAATGCTCGTCTTGCTTTGGCTGTAAAGCATAATTTCAAAATCTGAGATGACAGGGTGATTAACAAAAGGCTAAGCTGTATTTCATTATATTTCACTTGTGATTTCATGAATATGAATATTTTCTAGTAATATTTTTTGTCCGTTGCGTAATGCTAATTAGTGTCAGTTGATGACAATTCTCCCGGATCCGGGAGCGGTAGTTCCAAGAGGAACTCTGTGCTCCCAGTGGGGTGGGGTGGGAGTCCACCCCCCATCCCTCTTCCTCCTCCTTCCTTCCCCATGGGCTAGGTCTGTCTTCTGTGCGCTACTCTGTGGCCTGTCCCGTGCCTCCTGCCCTTGTGCATTGAACCTCGTGGCCTACCGCTATCTCAGTGGATAAAGCTGGAGAACTGCAAGTCAATCCCATTGTGCGCCACTCAGGAGCCATGACCAATATGACCAATATATATTGTCCTGCTTGAAACGTTGTTTGCAGAATTCACAGCCTGCTCATCTCATATGTATATACTGTGCTCGGTACCATCTACTGCATCTTGCCTATGCCTTTATGTACATATTCTTTATCCCTTTTTGTGTATATAAGGTAGTAGTTTTGGAATTGTTAGGTTAGATTACTCGTTAGTTATTACTGCATTGTCGGAACTAGAAGCACAAGCATTTCACTACACTCGCATTAACATCTGCTAACCATGTGTATGTGACAAATAAATTCGATTTGATTTGATTATGAAACACAGGGTTGCTTATATATCTGTGAGAATATCTATGGGGCTTTAATATCATTCTAAATGAATAAATAATAATAATGTCTTTGTTTGAAAATAATTTTGGAGATGATTTCATTTTCAAATAACGTAAAGTGAACGAGAAAAAGGCCATTCTTGAAAATGGGGTGAGACATTGTTACTAATTTGTAAATAAAGCCAGTTTGATTTTTGGAATAATTTATTTATGTTTTTAGAAGGCAAGAAATCAAAAGCCTACCATCACCTCATGGGTCTCCCAGTCGGCACTAACCGGTCAGTAGTAGGCTACACTACTACAGTACGAGCAAAATAATCCTAACATTTCCACACCCTAATTGTAATCTAAGTTTATCTTAGAATAAAAACCTTAGTGTAATAACAGTTTTAGTAACTAATACTGACGAGTAGTAACAAAAAAACAAGTGTATTTTTCCAGGTGTGTGCTGCAGTACAGAGGAATAGCAATTCTTACACTATTGTTCTAAATTCAATCACCTTCTTCATCCTCAGTTCATTGAAATTAATATTGACGTCGTGCCCAAATATCATTTTCCATGTGGCTTATGTTGCACACTCAATGTCAGTTAGAGACACAGTAACACCTTGGGACCCAAAAGCAAAATCAGTGCTCTAACTCCGCCTTGCGCTGATCTGGAGCAATGAAGTAGTGACGCAGGGTATCGTACTAAACCACAAATTACCTCTAAGTCCTGCAGCATAATCGCAAAACTTTTAATTTAGCAACCACTGTAGTAGCCATAATAAGCCTGACCGTGAGTGGTCATGTGCTGAATGCATGGACAACACAGATACTTCTGGAAAAAGTCATTTCTTTTAACATGTGCTGCACATCTTGAATTTTGAGAGTTATTTGACAAGTGTCATTGAAACTGCAGAATACACTCTTTCAGATACTATATAGATATCACAATATTTTACCTGCATGTGACTCTGATGGATGATTTGATAAAGCGATGGTCCTTTCCCTGCATCAGTCAATTGCCAATCTCCTCTTTTACATTTTGAGAACTAATAGGCCTAATATTGACACTCATCAGATTATTGTCAATTTAATCAATCTAACTCTTATTATATGTGAAATTTGTTCTGGTATAGTTTAGGTGTAGTTTCGATGGGACAGCTGTACAGGTTGAATGGCATTGTTTGTTTCCCGTTCATCAACTTGGATAAAGTCAAGGATCAAATCACATTTTTAAATATTTATAGAGCCCTTCTTACATCAGTTGATATCTCAAAGTGCTGTACAGAAACCCAGCCTAAAACCGCAAACACCAAGCAATGCAGGTGTAGAAGCACGGTGACTAGGAAAAACTCCCTAGAAAGGCCAAAACCTAGAGAGGAACCAGGCTATGAGGGATGGCCAGTCCTCTTCTGGCTGTGCCGGGTGGAGATTATAACAGAACATGGCCAAGATGTTCAAATGTTCAGCACAAATAATAGTAATCACAGTGAACAGGTCAGGGTTCCATAGCCGCAGGCAGAACAGTTGAAACTGAAGCAGCAGCACGGCCAGGTGGACTGGGGTCAACAAGGAGTCATCATGCCAGGTAGCCCTGAGGCATGGTCCTAGGGCTCAGGTCCTCCAAGAGAGAGAGAGAATTAGAGAGAGCATACTTAAATTCACACAGGACACCGGATAAGACAGGAGAAATACTCCAGATATAACAGACTGTGCATTATTCTAAAGGCCTACTGCAACACTTAGCATGTTTTCATTACCCTTACAATAAATATGATTAGTAAGACAGTTATAGTAAATAAAACAGTCCCATAACAGCTTATTTTTACAAAGTAAAATATAAAAGAGAATGTTGTCAAATTATTTGCTGCTGATAAATAGGTATAACAAAAACTCATTGTCACGACTTCTACCGAAGTAGTTGCCTCTCCTTGTTCGGGCGGTGCTCGGCGGTCGACGTCACCGGTCTTCTAGCCATCATTGATCCATTTTTCATTTTCCATTGGTCTTCCCACACACCTGTTTTCAATCCCAATCATTACCTGTTGTGTATTTAACCCTCTGTTTCCCCTCATGTCTTTGTCAGAGATTGTTTTATTGTCATTGTAGTATTATGTTGTATAGGTGCGTGTCGGGTCCTCGTACCCATGTTTGTTTATGTCTGTACATTTTAGTGTTATGGAGCATGTTACTTGGTCAATTATTAAAAGACTCCATACACTCCATTTTGACTCTCCTGCGCCTGACTTCCCTGCCACCTATACACACGACGCTGACACTCATCATTAAACTATTGTCTTTCTAAATTAAATCAACCTCTTTACCCTCCTTATCATTCAGTTAGGCCTAATTTAAATTAAATTGTGATTTAAGGCGCACATATCCCCTTTTATCCATTTGTCTTTCATTCAGTGAGGAGAGAGAGACGCATTAACGCCTGGCTGGATACCAACATCCTACAGCGCATTGTCTTGGAGGATTAAGTTAGGAATAGGTATGAAAAAAACAGGTAAAATGGCTCTAAATACTTTCTTGTTTGTGTGACTTCAAAATTCTGGCAAATGAGGAGTGTAAAATAGAAACATTCAGGGACGGATCCGGACATAGCTTTTTTGGGGGGCAGATTTTTTTTAATGTGCTGAACCAACAAGCACATCACAAGAGAACAACTGTGTTACTATGCCTGGTGTTAGCTCCACATATGGTTGAATGCGTGGTATGCCCATCTGTCAGTCGCGAACCACTTTACTTGTACAGATGATGAGCGAAAACTTTGACTTTGATCAGTGATTATAACCTCTCCCAGTCTACCTTATTATGTTGTTCTGTCAGCTGTACAATGGTGATATCCTTGTTTGGATACATTAATGTGAAAAAACTATACAGATCATTCCTCTCTTGACTTGCTATGACAAACAGCTGTTTGGGGGCAGGTAGCCTAGTGGTCAGAGTGTTGGGCCAGTAACCGAAAGGTTGCTGGATTGAATCCCAGAGATGACAAGGTAAAAATATGTTTTTCTGCCCCTGAGCAATGCAGTTCCCTGGGAGCCAAAGACGTGGATGTCAATTAAGGCAGCCCACTGCACCTCTCTGATTCAGATGGGTTGGGTTAAATGCTGAAGACACATTTCAGTTGAATGCATTCAACTGACTAGGTCCCCCCCCCCCCCAGGTCCCCCCCCCCCCCCCCTAATGTCTGAGCTCATTGCAAATGCAACACTGGTCAAATCTTTATTCTCACTCTGATCAATGTTATGTACTGTAAGTACTTTTTTCCATCAGGGCCTACGTGTATGTCATCAAGGTCAGATGGCCAGACCACGCTCTTAACCTCTTGGTTTCCCAAAACCTTTCTCATTAACTGAACTGATTAGCTGTGATTGTTGGTCTTCTGTTTACCTATGAAAGCATTTGCTCGCTCAGATGGAAAGCACCAGAAACCATATACTGGACCAGGGTTTCCCAAACACGTTTAGTTTTCTTGCCCTAGCACTACACAGCTGGTTTAAATAACCAACTCATCATCAAGCTTTGATTATTTTAATCAGCTGTGTAGTGCTAGGGCAAAAACCAAAATGTGCACTCGGGGCGGGCTCCAGGACCGAGTTTGGGAAACCCTTTACTGGACCATGGTCCAAAACGCATTTCTTCCAGTGGCTACGGAGGTGCATATTTGGTGTGCAATACAGTTTTTCGTACAACCTTGCAAAGCTCTCACAGAACTGTTGCAAGTGGAGATGAGTCTCTTCAACTCGCTCCATTGTGATACATATTGTGCATAAGATGGTACAGGTTTTGACAAAATGTGTCCAGCAATCATAACGGGCATCCTCAACAAGTCCTTTAAGAACGAATGAGTACACACACACACGTCCACACCTGTCCAATTCTTCCATTATAGTGCATTGAAATGAGAAAACCATGATGAGATTTTAACAGGTAGTTGGCCTATGTCTGCAGGTGATTTCAGAGCATTAACTTTAGGATGAATATTTCTTAGTTTTCCATCATCCAGCACACCAATATTCTTCCAGACGGTTAAAACGTGTTTTGCTGTACCCAGTAAAAGAATATGCATAGAGTCCACTACAGCCATGTCTACGGGCATGAAATATGGCAATTTAATTAGCTGGCACCAGTTTCAGTCTCTATTGTTTTCCTCTCTGCCTTGGTCTTCTCCTGTGTAACCTTGAATTTGTGAACTTCATTCCGACGTTGTAGTACATGGTTGTCCAACCAGTGCATGATGTAATCTGCTTTTTCTTGGGGGGCGGGGGGTGTATCTGTAGGTATTTGTTGCAACCTGTATGAGCTTGACCTGGATCTGTGTTGTTGAACAGATAAAAAGATATTGGTGAAATCCCATGTAGGCTACATGAAAGTAAAAAACATCCCACTAACATTTAAAAAAATAAAAATAAACGTTTCTTATAGAAAAACATGGAAAATCATTAGGGATAAAGTAGCCACCTTAATAAATTGTTATGACATGTTATCGATGTACACTGGTTGATATTTGGAGAATAGGCTACTGACGGACAAGATTATAAATGCTTTTACAGAGGAGACACAAACAACTCAATAATACACACATGTACAGTACCATGTTCATCCTGCCAAAATAATTGGGTCTGTTCTTGCTGCAATGGCAAATCCTCAGGAAAGGTGGCTGTGTCTTGTTGTTCAACTGTCCATTGATGAGTGAATTCCTCATAGAACTTAGCTTTGTGTTTGTATTATGTTGTTGTTCCCAAAAGTCTGAGCAGGGCCACACTTTTATGGTCCAAGTCCTGGGTTTGAGATCATCTGCATTGCACTTTGACATGCTAGCGACACTAAATATTTTCTTACAGCCAATCGTCAATAAATAATATGTGAAGCATATGTATTTTATGTAGAATTACTGATGCAGGCTTTGAGCATAGTCTTGTGGATGTCACAACGCCTGGAGTGGTGGGTGCGGAGTCAAATGCAGAGGATACTGGGGAAACTGGACTTTATTAGGTTTCCAAAGCAAACACCCAAAACAACAGGCGAAATTAGTCACAAAATTGTCCAACCCAACACAGGGCACAAACGGACAGGAACACAACATGCACAACCTGACTAACAGAAAAACAAGCCCGCACAAAAACAGGCGGGCCTAACAGGCTTAAATAGACAATCAAAAAACAAAATAAGAGACAGGTGCAACCAATAAGACCAAACAAACAGAAAAGGAAAAGGGGATCGTTGGCGGCTAGTAGACCGGCGACGACGACCGCCGCCAGAACATGCAGGGGAGCCACCTTCGGTGGGAGTCGTGACAGTGGATCCGTGCATCTAGAGCCAAAGATGGTGGATTAATGAAGATGTCTTACTCAGGTCGTTTACAATTGAAAAACGTCACAGTTCCGATCTGCTTAAGGGGTGGCTCTATATGAACCCTAAAAAATGTTCCAACTGAGTTGTCTCACCTCTTCCATCTCTGCTGGAGTGACCATATACAGTCATTGCGAGCAACACACTTGTATCACAAAGATTATGTTTTGATGGAACAGGAAATGGAGCTTCATGAAGCACTGCCACGAGCTCACCAGCCAATCAATTGCATGGGAATACAAGTGATTTGAAATCCAATCAAACAAACAAAACCAGAAGTGAGGGCGTGATGGATGAAAATGACCAATCAAATGAAGGCAATTTGAAAACTCTGCCATAACACTTCCTTTTAAAAGGCACAACAATTAATTGGGAGGGGTTTTCTACTGGCGTCATTTGAAAATATACACTGCTCAAAAAAATAAAGGGAACGCTTAAACAACACAATGTAACTCCAAGTCAATCACACTTCTGTGAAATCAAACTGTGCACTTAGGAAGCAACACTGATTGACAATAAATGTCACATGCTGTTGTGCAAATGGAATAGACAACAGGTGGAAATTATAGGCAATTAGCAAGACACCCCCAATAAAGGAGTGGTTCTGTAGGTGGGGACCACAGACCACTTCTCAGTTCCTATGCTACCTGGCTGATGTTTTGGTTACTTTTGAATGCTGGCGGTGCTTTCACTCTAGTGGTAGCATGAGACGGAGTCTACAACCCACACAAGTGGCTCAGGTAGTGCAGCTCATCCAGGATGGGACATCAATGCGAGCTGTGGCAAGAAGGTTTGCTGTGTCTGTCAGTGTAGTGTCCAGAGCATGGAGGCGCTACCAGGAGACAGGCCAGTACATCAGGAGACGTGGAGGAGGCCGTAGGAGGGCAACAACCCAGCAGCAGGACCGCTACCTCCACCTTTGTGCAAGGAGGAGCACTGCCAGAGCCCTGCAAAATGACCTCCAGCAAGCCACAAATGTGCATGTGTCTGCTCAAACGGTCCGAAACAGACTCCATGAGGGTGGTATGAGGGCCCGACGTCCACAGGTGGGGGTTGTGCCTACAGCCCAACACAGTGCAGGACGTTTGGCATTTGCCAGAGAACACCAAGATTGGCAAATTCGCCACTGGCGCCCACTGCTCTTCACAGATGAAAGCAGGTTCACACTGAGCACGTGACAGATGTGACAGAGTCTGGAGACACCGTGGAGAACGTTCTGCTGCCTGCAACATCCTCCAGCATGACCGGTTTGGCGGTGGGTCAGTCATGGTGTGGGGTGGCATTTATTTGGGGGGCTGCACAGCCCTCCATGTGCTCGCCAGAGGAAGCCTGACTGCCATTAGGTACCGAGATGAGATCCTCAGACCCCTTGTGAGACCATATGCTGGTGCGGTTGGCCCTGGGTTCCTCCTAATGCAAGGCAATTCTAGACCTCATGTGGCTTGAGTGTGTCAGCAGTTCCTGCAAGAGGAAGGCATTGATGCTATGAACTGGCCCGCCCGTTCCCCAGACCTGAATCCAATTGAGCACATCTGGGACATCATGTCTCGCTCCATCCACCAATGCCACGTTGCACCACAGACTGTCCAGGAGTTGGCGGATGCTTTAGTCCAGGACTGGGAGGAGATCCCTCAGGAGACCATCCGCCACCTCATCAGGAGCATGCCCAGGCATTGTAGGGAGGTCATACAGGCACGTGGAGGCTTCACACACTACTGAGCCTCATTTTAACTTGTTTTAACCAGTTGCATCTCTAGGGGCGCTATTTCATTTTTGGATAAAAAACGTTCCCGTTTTAAGTGCGATATTTTGTCATGAAAAGATGCTCGACTATGCATATTCTTGACAGTTTTGGAAAGAAAACACTCTGAAGTTTCAGAATCTGCAAAGATTTTGTCTGTAAGTGCCCCAGAACTCATTCTACAGGCGAAACCAAGATGATACGTCAAACAGGAAATGAGCAGAATTTCTGAAGCTCTGTTTTCTAATGTCTCCTTACATGGCTGTGAATGCGACAGGAATAAGCTTAGACCTTCTGCCGTTTCCCCAAGATGTCGGCAGCATTGTGACGTATTTGTAGGCATCTCATTGGAAGATTGACCATAAGAGACTACATTTTCCAAGTGTCCGCCTGGTGTCATGTGCAAGCCATGTGCAAGTATTTTTCCATTTGATTGAGAGGGGAAACCATGCTTCCACGAACGATATATCATCGAAGAGATATGTGAAAAACACCTTGAGGATTGATTCTAAACAACGTTTGTCATGTTTTCAGTCGATATTATGGAGTTAATTTGGAAAAAAGTTCGCGTTTTGAGGACTGAATTTTCGGGGTTTTTTGGTAGCCCAATGTGATGTAAAAAACGGAGCTATTTCTAATACACAAAGAATCTTTTTGGAAAAACTGAGCATCTGCTATCTAACTGAGAGTCTCCTCATTGAAAACATCTGAAGTTCTTCAAAGGTAAATTATTTTATTTGAAGGCTTTTATGTTTTTGTTGAAATGTTGCGTGCTGGATGCTAACGCTAAATGCTACGCCGCTAGCTAGCTACTTTTACACAAATGATTGTTTTCCTATGGTTGAGAAGCATATTTTGAAAATCTTAGATGACAGTGTTGTTTACAAAAGGCTAAGCTTGAGAGATGGCATATTTATTTCATTTCATTTGCGATTTTCATGAATAGTTAACGTTGCGTCATGGTAATGAGCTTGAGTCTGTATTCACGATCCCGGATCCGGGATGGGGAGATCAGAAAGGTTAAGGACATTACATCAAAGTTGGATCAGCCTGTAGTGTGGTTTTCCACTTTAATTTTGAATGTGACTCCAAATCCAGACCTCCATGGGTTGATAAATTTGATTTCCATTGATAATTTTCCTGTGATTTTGTTGTCAGCTCATTCAACTATGTAATGAAAAAAGTTTTTAATAAGAATATATTTCATTCATTCATATCTAGGATGTGTTAATTTAGTGTTCCCTTTAATGTTTTGAGCAGTGTATATTCCTGTAGCTAACAATGAACAACTCTGGGAATTTCTACTCGTCGCACAAAGCCATGGAGATGTTTGTGGATAACTTTTATAACTGTACTCTGAGTCGGCAATAGTCTACATCCCATGGCCACAACCTTTCGAATGCAACAAGGTAAGAAGCAGTCTTATTATTTGTCAACAAAGCAATCTATCTACCTAGCTAGCACTGTAGCAGCTTTAATGTTAGCAGAGGGATCTAGCTAGCTAGATAGCTAAGTTTAATTACTACAGCCAATATAGTCTATATCTAACGTTACTAGCTAGTTAACAAAAGTTGTAGTTAACATGATCACGTTACATGGATTTTAGAAAGAAGAAGAAGAAATTGCTTAGAAGATTAATGTTTTGACTAAAACAAGCTAATGTTTAATGGCAAGCAAAATTAGGTGGCTAGGTAGCTATCAAAGCATAGTTGTCTAACGTTAGCTACCCAATGTTGGTGTAAAAACTGACAGCTTGGTAATTAGCTAGCTAATGTTAGTTAACCACGCTTAGTAAAATACAGCAAAGGAGACAAGTGGCTGCAGACTGTTTATTTTTTTATTTGATACAATTAGTTTGTGGGGCCTGCCATGAGTCTCTTCGTGCCAGGGAATAATGCATCACAAAACAAGGGCATGGATTTCCAACCATTCATGGCCAGGCTTAATCAGATGCCGGACTACAACACGGTGGCGGAAAGGCAGTCACAAGTAGCTCAACTATTCCAACAACAACAACAGCAGCTACAGCAGATCACTTCTCCAGCCACTGCACTGGAACAGGCGTTCGTCGAGCAAGATGGAATGATAAGCTAGCCGTACGTTCGGTGTTTACTTGCACATTGGTGGTAGCTAACAATATTATTTCCTGTTAATTTGCTACTAATGGTCTGGAGTGCTACATCTGCTCCTGTTGCTCCTGGCCAATATGACTAAAGGCAAATGCCGGCAACGAAGAAGAGGAAGGAAAAGGGGACTCCAAGCTAGTTTGAAAAGATGGGCTACACAGCCTCCTCTTCCTAGTATCCGGACGGATACTATCCAATCGCTGGAAAATAAACTTTATGAACTCAGAGCAAGGCTTCAATCACTGAGGGACATAAGGAAATGCTGTGTCTTTGTTTTTACTGAGGCGTGGCTTACAGACAACACACAGTTCAGCCCAGTAATCCAACTTCATGAGGCGTGAGCACTTCGTCCAGACAAAAACTCGAAAAGTTCCGTTACAGGTCGTAGAAACAAGTCAAACGATGTATTGAATCAATCTTTAGGATGTTTTTAACATAAAACATCAATAATGTTCCAACCGGAGAATTCCTATGTCTGAAGAAAAGCACTGGAACGAGAGGTAACTCTGTCGGGAGCGAGCGTCACGAGCCTGAGACACTCTGCCAGACCACTGACTCAAACAGGTCTCATGAGCACCTCCTTTATAGAAGAATCCTCAAACCAGTTTATAAAGATGGTTGACATCTAGTGGAAGCCGTAGGAAGTGCAACTTGACTACATAGACACTGTGTATTCGGTAGGCCAAGCTTTGAAAAACTACAAACCTCAGATATCCCACTTCCTGGTTGTATTTTCCTCAGGTTTTTGCCTGCCATATGAGTTCTGTTATACTCACAGACATCATTCAAATAGTTTTAGAAACTTCAGAGTGTTTTCTATCCAAATATACTAATAATATGCATATCTTAGCTTCAGGGACTAAGTAGCAGGGAGTTTACTCTGGGTACCTTATTCATCCAAGCTACTCAATACTGCCCCGAGCCATAAGAAGTTTTTAACAAGACTGCAGTAGAGTCACGAGATTTAAGTTCCTCGGCGTCCACATCACGAGGACTTGTCGTGGACCAACAACAACAGCACTCTTGTCAAGAGGGCGCAACAGCATCTCTTCTTCCTAAGGCGCCTGAATATATTCCTCTCCAAATACCACCGCTGCACCATCGAGAGCGTTCTGACTGGTTGTATCATGGCCTGGAGGAGGAATTGCTCCATCCAAGAGTGCAAGGCCCTCTAACAGGTGTTGAATATGGCCCAGTACATCACCGGGACAGTGCTCCCACCCATCTAGGACATCTACAGTACTTGAAATGGCGCCTGGTGAAGGCACACAGCATCATCAAGGACCACACACACCCCAGCCATGAGCTGTTCTCTCCCTTGCCGTAGGGCAGACGGTATCGAAGCATGACGTCTGATGCCAAAAGGCTCAGAGACAGTTTCAATCTTCAAGCCTTCAGACTGCTGAACACTTGAACTGGACTGACCATCTGTTCTGATTCACCGTGCCATAGCATACATGCACTCACTCATTCACACACCCACACAGACATATTCACACACACACATACAGGGCCTTTCGAAATCTTTCCACATTTTGTTACGTTACAAACTTATTCTAAAATTGATTAAATAAATAAAAATGCTCTGCAATCTACACACAATACCCCATAATGGAAAAGCAAAAAAATATTTTGTGGAAATGCAAAAACTGAAATAGCTTATTTACATAAGTATTCAGACCCTTTACTATGCGACTCAAAATTGAGCTCAAGTGCATCCTTCCGGTTACTAGTCCAACGCTCTAACCAATAGGCTACCCTGCTACCCCTCAGACTGTTGCAAAGGTCTACCTTCCAACAGGACAACAACCCATATCACACAGTCAAGACAACTTATGAGTTGCTTCGGGAAAGTCTCTGAATGTCCTTGAGTGGCCCAGCCAGAGCCCAGACCTAAACCTGATCAAACATCTCTGGAGTGGTCTGAAAATAGCTGTGCAGCAACAATCCCCATCCAACCTGATAAAGCTTGAGAGGATCTGCAGAGAAGAATTGGAGAAACTCCCCAAATACAGTTGTGCCAAGCTTGTAGAGTCCAAGGAGACTCGAGGTTGTAATCGCTGCCAAAGGTGCTTCAACAAAGTATTGAGTAAATGGCCTGAATTTCTGTTTTTTACATTTAATATATTTGCTACATTTCTAAAAAAAACTGTTTTTGCTTTGTCATTATGGTGTATTTCGTGCAGTTTATTGAGGGATTAAAAAAAAAAACATTTTAGAATAAGGCTGTAACGTAACAAACTGTGGGATTTTAATATTTTCCGAATGCACTGTATACATTCATACTACACACACATCACTGCTGATACCAGACTTATTATACCTCTCAATTTATACACTTGTCCTCTCATTGTTTGTTTGACAAAACAGGGTAAGATCGGCAAGCTGCCGATTTCAGGCATACTTGAAGCCTGTGGTATTCTTTGCGATATCTCCATTGTAATTTGACTCAATTCATGTCTTTGCTCTAGAACCTGTTTGTAATTTTTCTCAGGCTGATAGCTGACACATTGACAGTCAGGATCTCTAGTCTCCACGGAGTGTTGTTAACACCACATGGATCCCCTTATCGAACAGTTGGTGGAGAAACCAGATTTTGAGTGTTCAGAGATAAAACACCTATGTTTGGCATGGAAGTGGCTGGCTGGCATGGAAGTGGCTAGTCTATTTTGCACATTATGACTAAATGTGTAAAATAGCCTGAGATTAGCTATAACACTGCAAATGTTTCTCTCTGTCCCATGGAGAAAAACTATCATCAAAGAAAAATAGATATTACTTACAGCAACAAAATTATAAACGCAACATGTTTCATGAGCTGAAATAAAATGTTCCACACACACAAAAAGCTTATTTCTCTCAATTTTGTGAACAAATTTGTTTATATCACTGTTAGTGAGCCTTTCTCATTTGCCAAGATAATCCATCCACCTGACAGATCAAGAAGCTGATTAAACAGCACAATCACTACACAGGTGCACTTGTGATGGGGACAATAACAGATCACTCTAAAATGTGCTGTTTTGTCACACAATACAATGCCACAGATGTTTTGAGGGTGTAGGCAATTGGCATGCTGACTGCAGGAATGTTCAACAGAGCTGTTGCCAGATAATTGAATGTTCATTTCTCTGCCATATGCCATCTTCAATATCATTTTAGAGAATTTGGCTATACGTCCAAGTGGACTCACGATCGCAGACCACATGTAATCATGCCAGCCCAGACCTCCACATCTCGTCTGAGACCAGTCACCCGGAATGCTGATTGGCTGGGCCAGACTCCCCAGTGAGTGGGCTTGCACTGGCAGCTTTTAGCCATTGGACCATAAATGTTGATAGACATTGTTGTGAATTTTGATAATTAAAAGATTGATTTGAACATTTTGCCTCTGAGGCGTTTCTTCATCAACAACAGGAAAGACAAGTTTAAGCATAGTGATTGTTTGTTTGTTTCCCTCTTGATTAATTTCCCCAGCTGCTCCAGTGTCAAAAGGTAAGTTAAGTCACAGCAACAACAGTTGCACATTTGGATGTGTTGAGTGATTATTGCTTATTAACTTAATTAAACAGTCTTTCACTTAATTTAGATAGTCCATCTAAAGAGGCTTAGAGTGTTAGTGAATGCACTGTACATGTTCACCAGTTGATACATATTTGAATGTGAAGTAGATGGTCTGTAGACTGTCAACTAAGCTCAACTTGTATTTCACATTATTTTGATCTTCCCAAAGCATATCTAAAGATCAGTGGCGGTCGATGCCGTTTAACATGGCCTTATTTCTATTACTGTCACGCCTGCTCCCGCTCTCCCTCTGCCAGGCTCCCCAGCATTACGCATTCCTGTCACCATCAGTACGCACACCAACCTTTCCCCGTCACGCTCATCAGCGTATTATTGGACTCACCTGGACTGAATCACCTGTTTATTACCTCCCCTATACTTGTAAGTTCCCCGGCTCAGTTCCCCGCTTCTGCATCAATGTTCATATGTCATTGTTACCCGTGTGTTGACACTCTTCCTGGCTTGTTATCTGTCTGTTCCGCATTAAATGTTCAACTCCCCGTACCTGCTTCTCATCTCCAGCGTCGGACCTTGTAATTATCAGCATATTTGATGACTGTCATTCATATTCCACTCACCCAGTTCAATAGAACATCGACATGTTTAGGCTACTAAATGATACTCAAATTTTTCCTATACCCATCTTCAGTTTGCTACAACCTAGCCTACGAATGAAAGTTTACAACGTAGGTGCACACAGGTCGAGAGATATTTGAGGGGACAGACAGCGACACATTCAATACTGCCTTGTATCTAGCTGATCTAAGGTATAAACATTAGTCCAACAATTGCAAATGAGAGGTTCTATTGGACAAATCCAGGTATGTTTATCCCCGTTTGATTTTGGTGCTGTTTGCTTCTTACAACAGAGTCAGTGTACTGAATACACACCTGATCACACGTAAACACAGCCACCTTTTATTCCTTCTCGCATCTATGCACTCTCCTCTCACATTTTCCCCACACTTGTGGACTTCAACGCACAACATCTTTAAAGCCAAACCATGTCAAAACCGCTAAACATAGCCTAAATCGTTGTCACCCTATTAGCTAAAGTAATGTCACAGTCAACATAGCGAATAGAACTAACGGGTTAGTAAACCTGCTACAATCATGCAGTAACATTAGTCTACAGTCAGTCAGCAGTTCAATAAGCAGTTACACAAGTGGGCCCTGGTGACAAGAAATTTGTAAAACCAAAAGCAGCTTACCTTGACATTGATGTGCTGGATAGTCATAAACATCAAGCTAACATTGCATCCCTCCCTCTGAGTCGGGTTTTTGAGTAGACTAAACTAGCTAGCTAGCTGCATTTGCTAGCTAAGTAAGTGAAAGTTAAAAAAAAAGAATCTTTCTTGATTCTCCTTAATTTTTTAAGAAATTAACTTTTGTTAATTTTTCAACTCTCTTTCTCTGAGTCAACTACTCACCACATTTTATGCACTTCAGTGATAGCCAGCTGTAGCTTATGCTTTCATTACTAGATTAATTCTTCAAGAGCTCTGATAGGTTGGAGGATGTCCTCCGAAGGTTGTCATAATTACTATGAAAGTCTATGGAAGGGGGTGAGAACCATGAGCCTCCTAGGTTTTGTATTGAAGCTAATGTACACGGGGGAGGGTACACCATGGTGCTACCCTGTTGAGGCTACTGTAGACCTTCATTGCAAAACAGTGTTTTAATCAATTATTTGTTGACATTAATATATTTGGTATATTTTTTATCTAAAAAGGATAACTTTATGTTATTTGCTGAAGAGAATTGTCATCCCCTTCCTCCTGTGAGGAGTCTCCACTGCTACATACAGTGCCTTGCGAAAGTATTCGGCCCCCTTGAACTTTGCAACCTTTTTGCCACATTTCACGATTCAAACATAAAGATATAAAACTGTATTTTTTTGTGAAGAATCAACAACAAGTGGGACACAATCATGAAGTTGAACGACATTTATTGGATATTTCAAACTTTTTTAACAAATCAAAAACTGAAAAATTGGGAAGTAGTTGGTGAACCAGGCGATGCAGTCATTTACGAAAGCAAGGCTGTTGAGTCTGCCGATAAGAATGCACTGATTGACAGAGTCGAAAGCCTTGGCCAGGTCGATTAATACGGCTGCACAGTATTGTCTTTTATTGATGGCGGTTATGATATCGTTTAGGACCTTGAGCGTGGCTGAGGTGCACCCATGACCAGCTCGGAAACCAGATTGCATAGCGGAGAAGGTACGGTGGGATTCGAAATGGTCGGTGATCTGTTTGTTAATTTGGCTTTCTAAGACTAGAAAGGCAGAGTAGGATAAATATAGGTCAGTAGCAGTTTGGGTCTAGAGTGTCACCCCCTTTGAAGAGGGGGATGACCGCGGCAGCTTTCCAATCTTTAGGGATCTCAAACGATACGAAAGAGAGGTTGAACAGGCTAGTAATAGGGGTTGTGACAATTGCAGCAGATTATTTTAGAAAGAGAGGGTCCAGTGGGCAGCTGGGAGGAGGTGCTCTTATTCTCCATGGACTTTAGTGTCCCAGAACTTTTTGAAGTTTGTACTATAGGATGCAAATATCTGTTTGAAAAAGCTAGCCTCTTTCCCCCTAACTGCCTGTGTACATTGGTTCCCAACTTCCCTGAAAAGTTGCATATCGTGGGGGCTATTCGATGCTAATGCGGTACGCATTTCAACAGATGGTTTGTTGAGCATCTATAGATGGACTATAGACTACCTTGTTCAAATTATAAGATATACTGTTGAGATGCTACTGTAAGGCTAAAGACATGCTGATGAAATGCTGCTCATAGTCTACAGCAAAATCAAAGGTGTACATTTAGCTCCAAAAGTGTTAAATGTACACTATTTTCGGTGAATTTGAGTCCGACTGAACTGGTGTTAAAATAATACTTTAGAAAGTGTTTAAGATTTAACTCTGTTCCAGGGTTCCCCATCAAAGTGTGCAAATGAACTTGATTGTGGTGTTTGCATAGCTCTACCGTAGAGTAATAAGCAGCACCTACAGTGTAAAACATAACACTTGATTTTGAGTAAACTGGACTCACTTTGCTTAGTGCTGACGCTGTTACACTTTCTCAGTGTAAGAAATGAACACCTGTAGTATTAATTATCTTTGTGTAATATAAAATTAATCAATCAATGTACAAAACACAGATATTAAAAACAATCCCCCAATAAATCTACATGCAGTAGAGCATGCAGGGAAATGGATAATGATTGGCGTGGTTTTGATGGAACTGTTTTACTCTCCACAGTGTAAAACAATACCTCTGGTTATTTTTTACACCACTGAGGGTTAATTTCACTCTTACAGAGTCAAGACTAGAAATGTTACACTGAAAAATAAACAGACATGCAGTTGACATGTGTAACGATTCTCCTCTTTGTCTGAGGAAGAGTAGTCAAGATTGGACCAACACGCAGCGTGGTAAGTGTCCATGTTAATATTTTAATATAACACAAAACAAAAATAGCAACGAGAATGTAATAAACGAAACAGTCCTGTCAGGTGAAACACAAAACAACTACCCACAAACATAGGTGGGAACAGGCTACCTAAGTATGGTTGTCAGAGACAACGATTGACAGCTGCCTCTGATTGGGAACCATACCAGGCCAAACACATAGAAGTACAGTACACAACCTAGAACAAAACATAGAATGCCCAACCCAACTCACGCCCTGACCAAACAAAATAGAGACATAAAATAGGAACTTAGGTCAGGACGTGACAACATGTTGCTGGTAGTTTGTAGAGCGTCTACAGATGGACCATCCAAATAAAGTGTTACCAAGATGGTAGTCTCTTCCTTGATAAGTTAGTAATCATGTTACAGAGTGGAAGGAGTTTTGTTGATTGAGACTGTAGGAGTATGTATTGTTC
The DNA here is from genome assembly GCF_057628025.1 of Oncorhynchus mykiss. Lineage (NCBI taxonomy): Eukaryota > Metazoa > Chordata > Actinopteri > Salmoniformes > Salmonidae > Oncorhynchus > Oncorhynchus mykiss. The sequence continues at coordinate 43,612,748 of NC_143040.1, read as the reverse complement.
CCCTGTGAATTCTCTATTTACACCTTGATTCTTAGTGTGATTTTCTAAATTAAAGAACTTGATTGGACCTTGATATAGTGAAAAAGTGTTAATAACAATACATGTGATTCAAAGCACCTTACAAATAACCCAAGGACACTGTACAGCAGCAAGAGAGTGTTGAAACTGATGGATTCTGTCAAAATGTAACATGTTTCAAGTTAAATTGTAGTTTGTTTGTATCCTGTGTGGTGAATTATTATTGTGAGTATGAATGGAGTTTAGGCCATGAAACTGTGTATGTTAATTTAGAAAGGTTGTTGAACTAATCAGATAAGAGTAAATTGCCTAGGATCAGAGAGCAGAATCAGGCCCAAAACAGAAGGATCGGAGGACCAATATGCGGCGTGGTAAGTGTCCATGGTTCCTTTAATAAGAAATAGTACACATGAACAAGTGAATACAAAAAACAATAAACGTGGAATGAACGAAACCCAAAACAGTATCGTGTGGTGAAAAACACAGACACGGAAACAAACAAACAGTGAAACCCAGGCTACCTAAGTATGATTCTCAATCAGAGACAACTAATGACACCTGCCTCTGATTGAGAACCATACTAGGCCGAAACATAGAAATCCCCAAATCATAGAAAAACAAACATAGACTGCCCACCCCAACTCACGCCCTGACCATACTAAATAATGACAAAACAAAGGAAATAAAGGTCAGAACGTGACAGACGGGGTGTGATTCTGACATCTGGCTAAACAAAGAGAGGGCCGTGGACATTCCACAGGGGAAAGGAGGGAAACTCATTGGGGTCATAAAATGTATAGCTGGGGAGGTGACGCCTACAAGGGAAGAGTATAACGTGTGTTGTGAGCTTTCTAAATGTATGCACTCAGCTGACTGTATCCTTGGTATTAAACACTAGAAACTTATCTTGCGCTTTTGGTCTCAATTACCTATTGCAATGAGGTTGCAATAGCATTTTTCTTTTAAACAGAACAGAACTAACAACAGCAGCAGGTGCAATTGAAATGTGCTGGTTATGTTCAATACAAGTTCAACAAAAACACTAACTCCTTGAGTGCGAAGGAACCTTCAGAAACAGTAAGTCATTCTGACAACACACGCCTCATTCACTTCAATAATTCCTTCATATGCGATACTGGGAACTGGACTGTGAGGAAATGCAACAGTTGTGTGGGTGTTAATCTACAGAAGATAATGTAAAGGTTTCTGGTGTGTTTGTGCATGCATGAGTGTGTGTGTGTGTGTATGTGTGTGTGTGTGTGTGTGTGTGTACATGCACACATTCGAAGCCCCCCTGTACCCTGCATTAGTCTCCAGATCCATCAAGGTGTGAAAAAGCAACAGATGGGGCCTAACCACTTAAATAGTATATGAGTTTGTGAAGTTTTAAATGAAGCCCTGGGAGTCACACACAGGCTGTTGAGTGATTGTTTAGATGGCCTGCATAATATGGCATAGCTGATTAAATGCGTACGTCAGGGAGAAGGAAGGGAGTGTGAGAGGTGGACGCAGCATGGCGCACGTCTCTGCTCCTAGTGACTCGTCAACACACCAGGGTTGCCCCTGACAACATCCCTCAGAATAGATCCCCTGTGATGATGATGATGATGACGACTCTGTGTTGAATCTTTTCTCAGTGACAGACGCAGAGGTCCATGCACAAAGAAAGGTGTTCCATGAAAATCATCCCTGTCTACATTGAGGTCCATGTACAGATGGGGTTGTGCAGAGAGAAGATGTAGTAACAAATGCTTATGTACTGCTTATGAATGTGATGTATATATCTTATGAACGTGTTATGTAGTCCCGAAGATACAATATTAAGTGTTTATGAGGGAAGATACATCTGGCACCTTGTATCCAATTTACATACAAATAATCCCTACTTTGTTTTAAAAAATGGAAACGCTAACATTATCCACATTCACACCTCTTTTTTCATTTTTGCTCTCAAAACTACAGAGAGATACAATTATATGATCCACACTAATACAACTGATGCACGGCATCAATGACAAGAACTAATGGTTCCTGATGATGGATTTTGATGCACCAATCAAACCTGTGGCAGCCTCAGATCACGAGATGTGTTTGTATATAGTGCTGACATCTATGGAAATCAACTCATTGTTATGCTCTCTGATGAATGGCATGTGTCGTTGGTCAAGGTGAACAGAAAATGATTAGAAAATAATCACGCATTGTGTAAATGCATAGCTTTGTGCAGTGTAGCCATTTGTTGGCTTGGCTGTGTTGTTTATATTATATCGAGAATTGCTGGCTGCATGGCCACAGGTAATACCACCATGCTGCTGTATTATGATGATTAATGATCTTCTTTTTAAAAGATGCAAATTGCTTTGTGAAAAGCATCACCATTTTGTTCTAGCTGGTGCAGGTAATCTGTTCTCCCCTTTGTTTTAAGTGGAAGGCAGCTGTCCAGTCTGTGCATTTGGCTTGACTTTACAAGCAGTGTGTTAGATTGCACCAACTCTTAAGAGAGGAATTTGATCCAAGGGGTTGATTTATTTGATAAAAAGGATGGGTAACGCGTTAACTTGACTACGTAACAACAGGTCCTTACCACATTAATTACATATATCCAAAGCATGCAAGGGCGCTACTTTGGTTTTAGAAGTGGGGGGACATAATATTCTAATTATTATTTGTATATTTTATCCAGTCGGATAAACAGCCTACCCGAGCACTCGGAGACGTACAAAGACAGCGCAATGTCATCATTATGACTGTTCTCAAAAGTGTGCTTCTGCCATACCAGTGTTAGTGAATATTCCAAAAGGCCAAACCCCATTTAGAAAATTATGCTGATACATAGCCTGTACCAGCCCTATTTCCCCCACCGGCTGGTATAGGGCCTTGACTTACCTTCTGCTTTCTTCTTCTTACTGAGGTCCATGGTGCATGAAGATCCACACAGGGTTGAATCCTCGGTACATTTTAAGGATTAAATCATGTAGTTGAGAGGCATATCATAACTCTTTCGTAACTCATTATCAACAGCCCCCTCCACATCAAAATGAATTTGGCCACACTGGACTATAACACACACATGAATGGTCTATGTATGAATTATATCCAGTCAATGTAAAGTGAAATCTATTTTCCCATTCATGAAGCATTTATAGCTAAACACTTACTGGCAATTAACGATGCAGTTTTCCACTGGTCTACAACACCAACATTAAAGTTCTATGTATGAATTTTATACAGTCTGTACTGTCATTTGTATTTTCCCATTCAGAAATAATTTTTAAAGCATCTATAAAGCATTTGTAAACGTGCCTCACTTATAAAAAGGAATACTGACACAACACAGAATGAACATTTTATTTCATTTTTTGGGGAGGGCAGGGCTTTTTATTTACATTTTATTTATTTAACTAGGCAAGTCAGTTAGGAACAAATTCTTATATACAAAGACGGCCTAACAAAAGGCCTCCTGCGGGGACGGGGGCTGGAATTTAAAAAAAATAATAATATAGGACAAAACACAGATCACGACAAGAAAGACAACACAACACTACATAAAGAGAGACCTAAGACAACAGCATAGCATGGCAGCAACACATGACAACTCAAAGATAAAACAAATTCTGGTGGTAGAAAGATACAAAGCAGTAGTCTTACAAAGTAATAGTTTTATTTTCTGTATCATTGAAGTTCAAGTACACCCTCCTCTAAAATGTTCTTGCAACTTTTGACACGTTCCATTTTCATTGATGGTAAGACATAGCGTGCAGTGCAACCAATCTCAAACTCACTCTGTGAATTGGAAAACAGATAATGCATCGTTCCTCCTCTGCCTAGATTAACATTTTATTCTTATTCTAGAAATGAAGGGGAAATCTATTGTGGATTGTTTCCCTTTTTTTGTTCGCTTCTCTTCATTTTCTTCTAAACGAAAAAAATAATCTGTATGCAAGAGCTGGAACACAACAACAAAGGTAAATTGAAATGTCTTTTTTTATTCATGTGAAGAGTTTGTTGGTGCAAGGAACCGCTGTATGGGGATATTGCAGCACAAATTAAGGTTGACAGTACAAGCCGTCCCTGGCATTCATGCAAGGTCTTGTGAGGCTTTTTTGTTATATACAGTGCATTGTGAAAGTATTCAGATCCCTTTACTTTTTCCACATTTTGTTAGGTTAGAGACTTATTCTAAAATTGATTAAATTGTTTTTTTCTCTCATCAATCTACATACAATAATGACCAAGCAAAAACAGGTTTTTAGACATTTTTTGAAATGTATGAAAAAAAACAACTGATATATAACATTTACATAAGTATTCAAACCCTTTAATTAATACTTTGTTGAAGCACCTTCGGCAGCAATTACAGCTCTGAGTCTTCTTGGGTATGACACAACAAATTATTCACACCATTATTTGGGGAGGTTCTCCCATTCTTCTCTGCAGATCCTCTCAAGCACTGTCAGGTTGGCTGGGTAGCGTTGCTGCACAGCTATTTTCAGGTCTCTCCAGAGATGTTAGATTGGGTTCAAGTCCGGGCTCAGGTTGGGCCACTCAAGGAGATCCAGAGACTTGTCCTGAAGCCACTCCTGCATTGTCTTGGCCGTGTGCTTAGGGTCGTTTTCCTGTTGGAACGTGAACGTTAGCCCCAGTCTGAGGTCCTGAGAGCTCTGGAGCAGGATCTCTCGGTACTTTGCTGAGTTCATCTTTTCCTCGATCCTGACTGGTTTCCCAGTCCCTGACGCTGAAAAACACTCCCACAGCATGATGCTGCCATCACCATACTTCACCGCAGGGATGTTGCCTGTTTTTTTCCAGACGTGACGCTTAGCATTCAGGCCAACAGTCTTTAGGTGCCTTTTGGCAAACTCTAAGAGAGCTGTCATGTCTCTTTTACTGGGGAGTGGCTTCTATCTGGCCAGTCTACCATAAAGGCCTGATTGGTGGAGTGCTGCAGAGATGGTTGTTCTTCTGGAAGGTTATCCCATCTCCACAGAGGAACTCCAGAGCTCAGTCAGAGAAGGACCAAGGCCCTTCTCCCCCGATTGCTCATTTTGGCCCGGCGACCAGCTCTACGAAAGTCTTAGTGGTTCCAAAATTCTTCCATTTAATGGAGGCCACTGTGTTCTTGGGGACCTTTAATGCTGCAGACATGTTTTGGTACCCTTCCCTAGATCTGAGCCTAGACAAAATCCTCTGACATGCACTGTCAACTGTGGGACCTCATATAGACAGGTGTGTGCCTTTCCAAATCATGTCCAATCAATTAAATGTACCACAGGTGGACTCCAATCAAGTTGTAGAAGCATCTCAAAGATTATCAATGGAAACAGGATGCACCTAAGCTGAATTTTGAGTCTCATAGCAAAGGGTCTAAATACTTATGTAAATAAGGTTATTTTTTTATTATACATTTGCAAACATTTCAAAAAACTGTTTTCGCTTTGTCGTTATGGGGTATTGTGTGTAGATTGCTAATGCAATTTTTTATTTAATCAATTTTAGAATAAGGCTGTAACGTAGCAAAATGTGTAAAAAGTCAAGGGATCTGAATACTTTCCGAAGGCACTGTATATACACTGAGTAAACAAAACATTAAGAACATCTGCTCTTTCCATAACATAGACTGACCAGGTGAAAGCTATGATCCCTTATTGATGTCACTTGGTAAATCCACTTAAATCAGTGTAGATGAAGGGGAGGAGACAGCTTAAAGAATATTTTTACACATCTATAAGACAATTGAGACATGGATTGTGTATGCATACCATTCAGAGGGTGAATGGGCAAGACAAAACATTTAAGTGCCTTTGGTATTTGGTATTTTATTAGGATCCCCATTAGTTGTTGAAAAAGCAGCAGCTACTCTTGCTGGGGTCCACACAAAACATGAAACATCAAATACAGAACCTCATTAGACAAGAACAGCTCAACGACAGAACTACATACATTTTTAAAAAGGCACACGTAGCCTACATATCAATGCATACACACAAACTATCTAGGTCAAATAGGGGAGAGGCGTTGTGCCACGAGATGTTGCTTTTGAACGGCGTATGGTAGTAGCTACCATGAGCACCGGGTTGTGTCAAGAACTGCAACGCTGCTGTGTTTTTCATACCCATCCATATGGTTGGTAAGATGGCGCCGACAGAGATGGTCGCCTCGCTTTAGGCCCTTAGAAAACTATGCAGTTATTTATTATTTCTTACATTGTTAGCCCAGAAAATCAAGTATTATTATTACATACAGCCGGGAAGAACTATTGAATATAAAAGCGATGTCAACTTACCATCATTACGACCAGGAATACGTATTTTCCGAAGCAGATCCTTTGGTTGGACCTCCAACCTGGACATGTGATCTTATCCCAGAGGCCGACTAAAAACAACGCGGTCGCCGCAGGAGAAGCAGACGGAGCGGCCTACTGGTCAGACTCAGAAGGCGAGCACACCATCCATCGCTTCCGAGCATATTACTCGCCAATGTCCAATCTATAGATAACAATGTGGATGAAATTAGGGCACGAGTTTCCTTCCAGAGAGACATTAGAGATTGTAACATTCTCTGTTTCACGGAAACATGGCTCACTAGGGATATGTTGTCAGAGTAGGTAGAGCCACCTGGTTTCTTCACACATCGCGCCGACAGAAACAAACATCTCTCTGGTAAGAAGAAGGGTGGTGTGTGTATGCCTTATGATTAACGACTCATGGTGTAATCACAACAACATACAGGAACTCAAGTCCTTTTGTTCATCCAACCTAGAATTCCTTACAATCAAATGCCAACTGTGTATCCCCCACAAGCAGATCTCTTGTCGGTCCTGAAAGAACTTTACTGTACTCTATGTAAACTGGAAAACACACATTCTGTGGCTGCATTTATTGTAGCTGGGGATTTTAACAAAGGTAACCTAGGACCATACTTCCTAAATTTTATCAGCATAAAGAATGTGCAACAAGATCTAGTAGCTTTCTGGATCATTGCTACTCGAACTTCCGCAATGCATACAAAGCCCTCCTCCGCCCTGCCTTCGGCAAATCTGAACATGACCCCATGTTGTTGCTCCCAGCCTATAGACAGAAACTAAAACAGGAGACACCTGTGTTCAGGTCAATACAACGCTGGTCTGACCAATCGAATTCCATGCTTCAAGATTGCTTCGATCACGTGGACTGGGATATGTTCCGGATAGCCTTAGACAATAAGATTGATGTGTATGCTAACTCGGTGAGTGAGTATATTAGCAAGTGCATCGGAGATGTCGTACCCTCTGTGACCATTAAAACCTTCTTGATTGATGGCAGCATTCGCGCAAAATGGCAGGAAACCTAGTGGTTCGAGCGTTGGGCCAGTAACCAAAAGGTTGCTAGATTAAATCAAAAAAATAAATTCAAATGTATTTATATAGCCCTTCTTACATCAGCTGATATCTCAAAGTGCTGTACAGAAACCCAGCCTAAAACCCCAAACAGCAAGCAATGCAGGTGTAGAAGCACATTGGATAGGAAAAACTCCCTAGCCTACACACCAATAAAGGGATATCTTCAACCACCAACTTTACATCATGAGACAAGGCCGAGTATAGCCCACAAAGATCTCCTCCACGGCACAACCCAAGGGGGGGTGCCAACCCAGACAGGAAGATCACATCAGTTACTCAATCCACTCAAGTGACGCACCCCTCCTAGGGACGGCATGGAAGAGCACCAGTAAGCCAGCGACTCAGCCCTGTAATAGGGTTAGAGGCAGAGAATCCCAGTGGAGAGAAGGGAACCGGCCAGGCAGACACAGCAAGGGTGGTTCGTTGCTCCAGTGCCTTTCCGTTCACACTCCTGGGCCAGACTACACTCAATCATATGACCTACTGAAGAGATGAGTCTTCAGTAAAGACTTAAAGGTTGAGACCGAATCTGTGTCTCTCACATGGGAAGGCAGACCATTCCATAAAAATGGAGCTCTATAGAAGAAAGCCCTGCCTCCAGCTGTTTGTTTAGAAATTCTAGGGACAATAAGGAGGGCTGTGTCTTGTGACCGTAGCGTATGTGTAGGTATCAGTGGGGCAAAAACGTATTTAGTCAGCCACCAAATGTGCAAGTTCTCCCACTTAAAAAGATGAGATAGGCCTGTAATTTTCATCATAGGTACACTTCAACTATGACAGACAAAATGAGAAAAAAATCACATTGTAGGATTTTTAATGAATTTATTTGCAAATTATGGTGGAAAATAAGTATTTGGTAACCTACAAACAAGCAAGATTTCTGGCTCTCACAGACCTGTAACTTCTTCTTTAAGAGGCTCCTCTGTCCTCCACTCGTTACCTGTATTAATGGCACCTGTTTGAACTTGTTATCAGTATTAAAGACACCTGTCCACACCCTCAAACAGTCACACTTCAAACTCCACCATGGCCAAGACCAAAGAGCTGTTAAAGGACACCAGAAACAAAATTGTAGACCTGCACCAGGCTGGGAAGACTGAATCTGCAATAGGTAAGCAGCTTGGTTTGAAGAAATCAACTGTGGGAGCAATTATTAGGAAATGGAAGACATACAAGACCACTGATAATCTCCCTCGATCTGGGGCTCCACGCAAGATCTCACCCCGTGGGGTCAAAATTATCACAAGAACGTGGGCAAAAATCCCAGAACCACATGGGGGGACCTAGTGAATGACCTGCAGAGAGCTGGGACCAAAATAACAAAGCCTACCATCAGTAACACACTACGCTGCTAGGGACTCAAATCCTGCAGTGCCAGATGTGTCCCCGTGCTTAAGCCAGTACATGTCCAGGCCCGTCTGAAGTTTGCTAGAGAGCATTTGGATGATCCAGAAGAAGATTGGGAGAATGTCATATGGTCAGATGAAACCAAAATAGAACTTTTTGGTAAAAACTCAACTCATCGTGTTTGGAGGATAAAGAATGCTGAGTTGCATCCAAAGAACACCATACCTACTGTGAAGCATAGGGTGGAAACATCATGCTTTGGGGCTGTTTTTCTACAAAGGGACCAGGACGACTGATCCGTGTTAATGACAGAATGAATGGGGCCATGTATCGTGAGATTTTGAGTGAAAACCTCCTTCCATCAGCAAGGGCATTGAAGATGAAACGTGGCTGGGTCTTTCAGCATGACAATGATCCCAAACACACCGCCCGGGCAACGAAGGAGTGGTTTCGTAAGAAGCATTTAAAGGTTGTGGAGTGGCCTAGCCAGTCTCCAGATCTCAACCCCATAGAAAATCTTTGGAGGGAGTTGAAAGTCCGTGTTGCCCAGCAACAGCCCCAAAACATCACTGCTCTAGAGGAGATCTGCATGGAGGAATGGGCAAAAATACCAGCAACAGTGTGTGAAAACCTTGTGAAGACTTAGAGAAAACGTTTGACCTCTGTCATTGCCAACAAAGGGTATATAACAAAGTATTGAGATAAACTTTTGTTATTGACCAAATACTTATTTTCCACCATAATTTGCAAATAAATTCATTAAAAATCCTACAATGTGATTTTTTTTTCTCATTTTGTCTGTCATAGTTGAAGTGTACCTATGATGAAAATTACAAGCCTCTCTCTTATTTTTAAGTGGGAGAACTTGAACAATTGGTGGCTGACTAAATACTTTTTTGCCCCACTGTATGTACGGAAGGACCAAATCGGAAAGATGGGTAGGAACACGCCCATGTAATGCTTTGTAGGTTAGCAGTAAAACCTTGAAATCAGCCCTTGCTTTAACTTTTTATGGCTGCAGGGGCAGTATTGAGTAGCTTGGATGAAAGGTGCCTATATCAAACGGCCTGCTCCTCAGTCATAGTTGCTAATATTTGCATATTATTATTAGTATTGGATAGAAAACCCTCAGAAGTTTCTAAAATTGTTTGAATTATGTCTGTGCGTATAACAGAACTCATATAGCAGGCAAAAACCTGAGAAATTCCACCAAGGTCTCATTGAAATTACAGCGAGATATGGATGAGTTTTCACTTCCTACGCCTTCCACTAGATGTCAGCAGTCAATAGAACTTTGTCTGATAACTAATGTGAAGGGGGGTTGATTGACACAGGAAATGAATGAAGTCATTCTACGTCTCCGGTTGGAACGTTATTCAAGATATTTACAAACAACATTCTAAAGATTAATTCAGTATATCGTTTGACATGTTTCTACTGACTGCTACGGAACTTTTGGACATTTCGTCACGTTATAGTGGACGCGCTTTGTGACTTTGGAATTGTTTACCAAACGCGCTAACCAAAGTAGCTAATTGGACATAAATAACGGACATTTCAAACTAAGTACAGAATCAATCATTAGGATGTTCTTAACATACAGCTTCAATAAAGTTCTAACCGGAGTATTCCTTTGTGTCTTCATGAGCAATGGAACGCAAGTGGGTACCATGAGGAATAAGTGTGATCAGAAAATGTCTGACTGCCAGTCACCTGATAGATTCTGCTCTCATTCAAATTTCTATTGATGGTTGACATCTAGTGGAACCCCTAGGCAGTGCAACATAATTAATAATAATAATTAATACAACGCTAAGATTTCTCACTTCCTGTTTTGAGTTCTGTTAAACTCACAGACATCATTCAAACAGTTTTAGAAACTTTAGAGTGTTTTCTATCCAATACTAATAATACTAACTGACATGGCCCGCTACCAAAGCCTGTGGGCTCCCATTCTCCGGGACCAATATGAATAAAATATTTAAACATGTTAACCCTCGCAGGGCTGCCAGGCATTCCTAGCCGCTTCCTCAGCTGGCTGGTGTGTTTACAGACATATTCAACCAATTCCTATCTGTTACGTTCCCCAGTTTCTGTATTGAAGTTTGTGTATTTGAGTGTGTTTCAGGAGATGGCTTCCTGAAATCCCCCAGCAGCTGATTGGTCGACTCCACGATTAATTGGAGAGCTGACCCCGCCCCCTCGTCAGGACGCAGCTGTCTCCAAATTCCAATGCCTTCTGAAGCTATAAAAGACAGTGTTCTGTCATTCAGGGGAGAGATTGGTTGTGATATAGATCATTGCTGAGAGAGGAGGTTGATGGCTGAGCGGTATAGCATGTTGGTCGTTGGTATGTACTATGTTAGTTGTTGTTGGTAGCAGCTTTGGTATGTTCTGTGTTTGTTGCTTTGTCAGAGCTTCTTTAACTTCGTATGGTAAACAAAGAGGGTAGCATATTTCAACCCTGCAGGCCCTACACAAAACGCAGAAATAAATATAAAACATGCCTTACTTTTGACAAGCTTCTTTTGTTGGCACTCCAATATGTCCCATAAACATCACAATTGGTCCTTTTGTTCGATTAATTCTGTCCATATATATCCAAAATGTCAATTTATTTGTCGCGTTTGATCCAGAAAAAAACAGCTTCCAAATTGCGCAATGTCACTACAAAATATTTCAAAAGTTGCCTGTAAACTTTGCCAAAACATTTCAAACTACTTTTGTAATACAACTTTAGGTATTTTTAAACGTTAATAATCGATCAAATTGAAGACGGGTCTGTGTTCAATACAGGAACACAACAAACCAAGCTACTTTTCAAGTCTTGCGCAACTCTCAACAGTGTAACGCAGTTCCTAGATGGCCGTACTTCTTCATTGCACAAATGAATAACCTCAACCAAATTCCGGTGACATCCATTGAAAGTGGTAGGAACTGAAAACAAGTTCCTAAGAAATATTGTTTTCCAATGAGAACCCACTGAACAGACAGAGAAAAAAAAAATCTGAATAGTTAGTCCTTGGGGTTTTACCTGCTACATAAGTTCTGTCATACTCAGGGACATGATTCAAACAGTTTTAGAAACGTCAGTGTTTTTTATCCAAATCTACTAATAATGTGCATATCTTATATTCTTGGCATGAGTAGTAGGAAGTTGAAATTGGGCACGCTATTTATCCAAAAGTGAAAATGCTGACCCCTATACCTTAAGTTAATGGCCTGAGTTAGTTTTTTCTCAGTTTTGTTGTGAAGTGGATTGTTTAATATTCTTTTTAATTTGTTCCCAGGGGGGAAAGGGAAGGCACCTAGGGAGTGCTTAGGCAAGAGGCCCGCGGGCATACATATACCCATAGTATATTCACTGTCTATCCACACTAGGTAAGACCTGGGCAGACCACCCCCTTGTATTTTGGTTAGCGCACCAGGTGGTGCTAAGTTAGATATGTAGTGGGTAGGCAGGTTAGATGGGGGGGGGGGGGGGGGGGCTTTGACATTTACTTTATTTGCTTTGGTTCCGTCCAGCTCCTTTTCCCCATATTACCATCTGACGGAATAAATTCCTTGTTTACGGTACCACTCTCTCTGCATTTGTCATCCTTACTCGCACCTACAGTTCCATACCTCTTTTACTTCACGGGGGGTTGAGTTGTAGCAGGGTGTTGCGTTCCCTCTTCATAGAGGCGTGCGTAACACTATCCCAGTCTGTCCCCACATGCTTCAAGATGGCGACCATTGTTTCAGTTCCCAAGAAAGCTAAGGTAACTGAAAAAAATGATTAACACCCCATTGCACTCACTTCTGTCATCATGAAGTGCTTTGAAAGACTAGTCAAGGACCATATCACCTCCACCCTACCTGAGACCCACTCCAATTTGCTTACTACCCCAATAGGTCCATGCAATCGCCATCACACTGCACACCTCATCTGGACAAGAGGAATACCTAAATAAGAATGCTGTTCATTTTCTACAGCTCAGCATTTAACACCATAGTACCCTCAACTCGTCATTAAGCTTGAGACCCTGGGTCTCGACCCTGCCCTGTGCAACTGGGTCTGGACTTTCTGACGGGCCGCCCCCAGGTGGTGAAGGTAGGAAACAACATCTCCACCCCACTGATCCGCAACACTGGGATCCCACAAGGGTACGTTCTCAGCCATCTCCTGTACTCCCTGTTCACCCATGACTGTGTGGCTATGCATGCTTCCAACTCAATCATCAAGTTTGCAGACGACACTACAGTGGTAGGCCTGATCACCAACAAAGACGAGACAGCCTACAGGGAGGAGGTGAGGGCCCTCGGTGTGTGGTGTCAGGAAAATAACCTCTCTCAACGTCAACAAAACAAAGGAGATGATCATGGACTTCAGGAAACAGCAGAGGTAGCACCCCCCTACAGCACCCAATGTCACAGGAAGGCCAAAAAGATCATCAAGGACAAAAAACACCTGAGCCACTACCTGTTCCACCCCGCTATCATCCAGAAGGTGAGGTCAGTACTGGGGGATCAAAGCTGGGACCGAGAGACTGAAAAACAGCATCTACCTCAAGGCCGTCAGACTGTTTAACAGCCATCACTGGCATAGCGAGGCTGCTGCCAACATAGACTCAAATCTGTGGCCACTTAAATAAACAGACTAAATTAATAAAGGTATCACTAGTCACCTTAAATAACACTACTTTAATAATGTTTACATATCCCGCATTACTCATCTCTTATGTATATACTGTATTCTACACCATCTACTGTTTCTTGACTATGCCGCACGCCATCGCATCCATATATTTATATGTACATATTCTATTCATCCCTTTACATTTGTGTATTTGTTTGTATAAGGTAGTTGTGAATTTATTCGATTACTTGTTAAATATTACTGCATAGTCAGAACTAGAAGCACAAGCATTTCGCTACACTCGCCTTAACATCTGCTAACCATGTGTATGTGACCAATAAAATTTGATTTGATTTGATCAAGAATGGTCCAACACCCAAAGGACATCCATCCAATTTGACACATCTTTGGGAAGCATTGGTGTCAACATGGGCCAGCATCCCTGTGTTTGGTATACTCAGTGTATATGTGACTCATTACAGGAAACTAGGCATATGTCGCGCATCACTACTTCAAAGAAGAAGCATCTGAATATAAAAACATTTTTGGCAGAAATGCCATCTCGAATATGTGAACTGTCATGTGCCTTAATAACACATTTGAATTCCATCCATAAATACGAATACAATTGTTAAATCACAAGCCTACTTTGTTTAAGCCACGAAAAAAGACAGGAATCTTCTCACTAGCCTGGATGGGCTGGACATAACGAGAGATGAGTTTGGATTGGTCTGCCACATAGCATGCTTCTGTTTATAACATGAGCTGTTCAGTATGTGTTGACAGTCCTTTCGAAAGCGTTGTTTTTGAAAGATATAACAGTAGCCATCAAGAACTGCAAAAGTTTTGCTACTTTCCTCAACGACATTGATGCCCTGAATTTTGGAGGTGCTATCGACATATCAGTTGGAAAAAGTGACAGGCTACTTTCTGCACATGCCACGGTCAGTGTGAACTGGAGTGTCTTGACACAACGCTGGCCAAACAAGATGTAGCCACAAACGAAACAGAGTTAAATGGTTCCAGTCTGCCGTGAAACATTCATCTATGAATACGGGTCTAGCTACATTTTCAGAAATAATGTTCAAATTTAGTCAGAAAGTCGTATTTATTGCAAGCTAAAGCGTGCTGTTAGTTAGCTTGCTGGCTCACTAGCTAACGTTACGTGTATGACCTGTGTAGTAATATTATTCTAATCAGAAAACCATTAGCATTGTTAGCTACAGCTACCTGCAGATTCATACAACAGCGATGACAATGTTTGTATTGGTAGTAGTATGAGTTGGGATTATGCCAGTTCATTGTTTAGCTAGATACATGTCTAAACAAGAGACAAAAGACACTTTGGCCGGATTATTACATGAATCAAATTAGCAAGGTGTGTCTGGCGGTGATTACGGCCATATATTGTATTTCATGAACATGTGTACTCGACAATAGTGACCCATCCACTTAGTTAGATGTGGCTGGGGGTGGTTATAGCATTTCATTCACATGACCCATCAATTTAGACAAGTGTGACAGGTAAGCATCATTTAATAATGATAACGTATTTATGAAGAAAAAAAAGATTCTGGTCACTTTGTTTTTGATATTGCTACTATGCAAGTAACCACTTCACTGTACCATTTACACCTTCTGTATCCTGTACAGGTGACAAATACATTTAGATTTTATTTGATATAGCGTGTGTTTACAGGTTAAGATGTTGTCAGCTATGTATGGTGATCATTTGAACTGGCTAGCCAGCTAACAATCTGGAAATGAACCAAAACATTGTTTAAAAAGGTGCTTTTATTTTATCTTTATTTAACTAGGAAAGTCAGTTAAGAACAAATTATTATTTTCAATAACAGCCTAGGAACAGTGGGTTAACTGCTTTGTTCAGGGGCAGAACGACAAATGTTTACCTTGTCAGCTTGGGGATTTGATCTTGCAACCTTTTGATTGCTAGTCCAATGCTCTAACCACTAGGCTTTTTAAACAGGTGGGTTTAATAGTGTTCAAATATCCAGTTATGCTATTTTGGACCACCAGAATGCATGATGTCATGCAGCCTGCAATTTCTGTGTTTATAATTTTTCATAACGACAAGTTTGATGCCGCAGTGCGCATGATGTCACTGTGAGAACTGTATACAAACATGTCGATAGACTAAACATAAACCAGCCTTTAGTCTTGAAAACTTTAGTTGTACACTACCGTACTCACTGTTTAGCACATGGCCATAAAGAGATGGGTGGGTCTAAGGCTTAACTTGTCTAGGGTAGGGGGCAGCATTTGGAATTTTGGATGAAAAGCGTGCCCAAATTAAACTGCCTTCTACTCAGGCACAGAAGATAGGATATGCATATAATTGGTAGATGTGGGTAGAAAACATTCTAAAGTTTCCAAAACTGTTAAAATAGTGTCTGTGAGTATAACAGAACTGATTTGGCAGGCTGAAAACATGAGAAAAATCCATTCAGGAAGTAGGATTTTTTGTTGTTGTTGTAGTTTTCTATTCAATGCCATTACAGTATCCATTGATTTAGGAGTCAAATTGCAGTTCATATGCCTTCCACTAGACGTCAACAGTCTTTAGAAATTGTTTATATTGAGTAAATGAATGTCTTCTAAGTGCAACCATATCAAGATCATCAAAGGTAAGGGATTAATTGTATCTCTATTTCTAAGTTGTGTAACTCTTCTACTTGGCTGGTAACTGTTTGTAATGATTTGTGCTTTCGCCGTAAAGCATTTCTGAAATCTGACACCGTGGTTGGATTCACAAGAAGTTCATCTTTAAACCTCTGTAAAATAGTTGTATCTTTTCTGAATTTTTTTAATGAGTATTTCTGTAGTTGAATTTGGTGCTCTGCAATCTTGCAAGTGAAAATCTTTTTTGTTTTTTTCATCTGAAATGATTGCTTATGAGTACCTTCATGTGTGTAAAATATTACTGTTTTTTTGTTCATATATTGTAGTTGTGTATGAAAATGTTGCTAAATGCTATATATCCATTGTTTAGCTGGAATGTAATGTTCATGTCCTGTATATGGTTTTCTCACCTAGCCTCATGCACTTCCTGTAAGTCACTCTGGATAAGAGCATCTGCTAAATTACCAAAAAGTAAAATGTAAATGTTTTACATACAGATGTCATATCACCGTATAGAATTATTATTACAAAATATAAAAAATATTGTCACAAATGTATCATTTGTACAGTTCTTTATTAAACGTAGTTATATATTTTACTGTAAAACTAGCAGTACTAATTATTTCTCTGAGAGTAAGGTGAATATATAGCATTTTGCAAAAAAAAATAATATTTGTCTCTGAAACAAATGTCTGTCATTGAACAACCCCATGCCGTGATTAGATAGTGAAAAAACAGAAATCTCTTTCATAATGTCTTCAAACAATAACATCTAATTTACCAACATTTCTGAAAATGGATATAGTGTTTTGGAATCAAACTCTTCATATCTCATCAAATTGTGTATGTCTTATTTCCCAAGAACACAGGATGAGTCACTGAAAGCAGGCAGATTGCGCTGTGTTCTTTTCAGGGCTCCTGGTTGTTCCACTAGGGATTTTTACTCTGCATCTGACCTCACAAAGGGTTGAGTCCAACTGTTATTTGTGCAAATGCAAAAGCAAAAGGTATGGCACATGCTAGCATGTGTGTGCCTGTGTGTTTGAAAGTGCTTGGTGTTGTTAAGTGCGACAGAGAAGAGGCCATGGGATTATCGACAAGGTTAGAGAGATGTCACAGAGAGGGTGTATAGTGCTGTCTGGGGCTTTAATATCTTATGTCAGCCTGATCACTGAAAACTGGAAGGACAGACACATACACACTCACTCACAAACGGATGGATACACACAAACACACACAATACTGCCAGACATTACATTTCAATCTTGGAATGAAGCTTAGACTGCTAAACACAGATAATCCACCAGAAGCCCAATCATTCACAGCAAACCGGCAGACAAATAATGGGGATATGATAAACATATTGGTCATTATTTATTCATCCATTCTGAAGTGGTAGAATTACCATCGATATGCAGAGAGTAAAATCAAGTTTTTCACCTCTCTGTAATGTGTTCTCTGTGTCCAGAGATGGACATGCATCCTGATTAACTGGCAACTTTTGACAGACCTGAGTAGACACATTTAAAACCACAGGAACATGTATGGGGAAGGATGGTCAAAATAGAATAATTCACAAACACATCATTCATTTTTGCTAATTATTTTCAGGGGGAAACTTGGTGTCCTGTGTTTTTGATTGAACACAAACATAAAAATCCAAACTTTCAACCTTAATTTGCAAGCATTTTAGAGAGCTGTGATGTTTAGAACATTTTGTCTGAGGTGACAGTGCAACAATCTGCTCCATCACTGTGATCCACTGAGTACTGTCTGAAAGCTCATGCCAGGTGATCTGTGATCCACCAGTGTTGTCTGTTTCCAAGCCCATGCCAGGTCAGGTTATCATCTTCAGGAGACCTCAATCAACCCCCTGCCAATTACCCATGTAGGAAGCTACCCTGGGTCACCCAGACGCAGACGGACAGAAATCAACTAAAGGGTCTCTGTGAGCGTGTCTGGCTAACCTCAAAGGCTTGCAGGCATTAGTCACACCAGGTGAGCAGAACAGAGGGAACACAGGCAGGAGTGCCACAGAGGGAGGGGTAAGGAGAGTACCAAGTGGTAGGCTGGACTAGTGTCTGACTAACAAACAGTCTGCAAGTGATCTCTCGCTCTGTCTGTCAGTCTCGAATGTGTAGCACAAAAGATACTTCAAATGTCATGGTATTTGAAATGAAAAGTAATGATAACCTGATTTGTCATTGTTGATAGAGTGAGGTCTAATGTTGAATTGATTCTGATTTTTCACAGAGCAATATCAGTGAAACTGTCAAGGCTCCTCAAATTACTGTAGCCCATTCTGTACTGTACATTCAGGGGAGCCATTTATGGATGAGATGTTTGTTGGCATTTCCCTTGTGTTGGGAGGTTTCCCTCTAATCACCCTGTCTTCTTCAATTCAGGTCCAGTCATGCACTTGATATCCACCCTCTGATAAGCACTGTTTATAATGGCAGCAGCCAGTGGCCGCACCAGTGTGGGCTGGACTCACAGAGCAAACCCAATAGAGATAAGTCCCATTAATTAAACAACTATGTTTGGCCAGGCACTGATCTACAGTCAGGTCCATAATTATTATCAAAAAAGACTACTACAAATACTCAGCTATACTGTATGCTAACAATTCAATCTGGAAATTATATTACTGTATACTAATACAATTGCTCAGAGAAGAGATTTTGTTTAACAAGTCATCTTATTTGCTCAAAAAGATATGGGTAGATATTATTGGCACCCCTGTTTTCAATACCTTTCAATACATCATCTTGTGAAGATAAGTCTTTAGAAAAATTTTGATCAGATTGAAGAACACATTGGGAGGGATCTTCGACCATTCCTCATTACAGAATCTTTCCAGATCATTGATATCATTTGTCTGTGCTTATAGACTGCTATCTTCAATTCAAACCACAGGTTTTCAATGGGGTTCAAGTCCGGAGACTGAGATGTGGAGAATGTAGATTTTTTGATTATTGTTTAGGATTTTGATGTTTGATTGGGTTCTTGTCTTGCTGGAAGATCCACTTGAGGCCAAGTTTCAGTCTCCCAGTACCAGGTTTTTGGCACAATTGTCCTGGTACTGGGTAAAGCTCATGATGACATTGACTTTAACAAGGGCCCCGGGACTAGTGGAAGCAACATAGGCCAATAACATCAAACATCCACCACCTCACTTTTAAAAAATCCACAAAGAAATGAATGACCACAAAATCAACATTTAGCATTGGCCATCTCAGTCTCCATTAAAAACCTATGGGTTGAACTGAAGAGGGTAGTCCATAAGCACAGACGAAGGATATCAAGGATCTAGAACAATTCTGTATGGAGGAATGGTCTCAGATCCCTCCCAAAGTGTTCTTAAATCTCGTGAAACATTTCAGTCCAAGTACCATTATCTTTGCAAGGTGAGGTATTAAAAGGTGTTGAAAACAGGGGTGCCAATCAGTTTGAGGCCTATCTTTCTGAGAGAAAATAGTTTTACTTGTTAAAACAAATCTCTTTCTCTGAGCAATTGTATTAGTATAAAATAATATATTTTTCCTTTTTAATTGTTTTTATTTAACATAGCTCAGTATATGTATTTTTTAAAATTGTATACAGTCATTTTTGTTAATCTTTATCAAGGGTGTCAATAATTTTGGACCTGACTGCATACACTTCTGACTGCTGACCTTTGGAAAGTTTGACAACAGGAGCTTGCGCTTTAATAATTGTTTACTACCTCAAAAGGTATTATGCCAGGATGAACCCTCACATCCTCCAGCCGGGTGGAATTATGACTTGCACCGCAGCATATGTGGCCCGGCGTGCTCACACCACGCACCCTGCCACCCACTACCAACACTCCTAAACATAATTTTCAGATCGTACCACTGAGAATACATATTCAGGGCCAGGCCAACGCGACGCTTCTGTGTATAACTTAATTAAAAGTTAAGCCTAAGGAGAGCTTTTTAGAGAAAATATATAAATAAATAAAACTCCTGTTGTCCGCAATTAAATCAATTTCACTGTTTCCGATCCATCATCAGCAAAGTGCTGTGACTGAAAACAAATCAGTGCATCAGCAACCAAAGCAACAAGCAGCGAGCTAGCTCATCGATGGTAATTACAAAATTTAAATCAAGCAAAAGCCATGGCAATTTGGTGTTTTGCTTTAACTGTGTAATGGCAGTTATTTTCCAACTAGGGAGCGGTTCTAATTTGTTTGCTTGATTGATTTATTCTTATTCTTAATGCTCTAATAGGTGGAGAGGCATGAGTAAATGAACAATGTTTTCTAATGGAGGGAATCATTAGGCTTTACCTGCTGTGTCTCTCTACCAACACTGTCAGCCCTTGTCTAGGCTGTGTGTTGGTGGCTAGACAGATGAAACCATTATGGCTTTTGTGGACAATGACACACAGCTAGTCTCAGTCCAAAACAAATATGCTTTATTCTTTCGTTTTCACATGTGGACTCTAACCTGGATGAGACTGATTAGTTACATGCATCAAAGGTCATCGCATGGGTGATGCATGGGTCAGTAACATTTAAAATCATAAAGACCCACATGTGTTTCAAATGTACCTATACCCGCTTCATCTCATGTGAAGTCCCCCCCCCCCCCCAAAAAAAAAAACATCTACCTGAAACTGCTGTGTTTAATTGTTATTCTTGCCGTATCAGGACTACCTCTCTACTAATAAGCCATGATTCTGACCTCTCAACCTCTGTTTTGACAATTTCTCCTCTGCTGTTTTATGCCCTGTGCATCTCTCAGCAGACACACACACAGACTGACAGAATGTTCTGCATCGCTGCTGTAAACAGTTTTGGTTCTGCATTACAGATGGATGATGAACTAAGACATGAAAGCTTCCTCTCATTCCTCTGGTGATTATTCTTCCCCAGTAGGTACGTAGATGCATCTGTATTCCACACCGTCGTCCTCTCCCGGCATAAGTAATCACAGTAATAACGTTGGTAGTAAAATGATGCGTTTGTTCTCAATGGGAAAAAATAAAACATTCACTGTTCACTTCAAACATCAGGAAGCATCAAATCATCCTCTCTCCCACAGACTATGCTAGGTGTAGAATACAAAAGAAGGTAGGTTCTTTCATCTGAAGATTATACATGAGTGTGCACGTGCATGGGAGTGTGTCTGTGTGTGTGCTCAAACAGCCTTATTTAGAGAAGTGGTCCATTCCAGAACATCATGTAACTCATCTCCAAAACCCTAGCACTTTACCGGAGTCCCCCCCATTAGACTGGGGTGCATGCAGGTCTATTCTACCTGTCCATAAGGGAGAGGAATACTTATATGTAAAACATGTACATTGACTTTGAGGATCTGAAAACCACAAATTATTAGCTAGTAGAGACACATGTCAAAGAGGAGTGCAATTTTAGTTAAGTCCTCACACTGACAGACAGTTAGGCAGACGTTCAGGACACACGCACACACACACACCAGGGACTGACTCATGTTACAAGTATTCCGTGGCAATCCAGTCATTACCTTTGATATGCCCTGAAGACAACGGGTGACCTCACAGTAAGTGAAATGTTATTTTAACTCCTGAGAGAAAGTTGTCTGACTCTGGATGACATTCACCCCACCATTCTCCCCAAACCCCAAACGTATACCCATGTGGCAGTTACGTCCCTTTCAAATGGACAACTTTGCTTGAATGTTGAAAAGAGAACCCAACTGGTGAACCAAGAATAAATTATTAAATCTAATTTCAGCAATAGTCAGTAAGTTTCTACCTTATTTCAATGCATTCCCTGTCTTGGATTACAGGCACTAAATATTTTTTGTAAAACTGAGAAGAAGAGGAAAAGGTGGTTGACTGAAGAGAGGCTGTCTGTTATTGCAGCTTCCCCTGTGAATCAGCAGGTGTGATATCTGACATAACAGGGTTCGCACGGAAGAGACAAGTGTTGTGCCGGCTGGTCACTTAGGACCCACAGATGTGTGACACCACCCTGTCAGTCTGGAATGGAGTGTGGATTGAGCCATGACACACCGATGTCACATCTAGTCCATCGCCACAATGACTAAATGACTGATCCCTGTCTCTCAACTGTTTCTAGCTAGCCACTCCCTGACTTAGCACTGTGTCATGACTGTCCTGTGAGGATCCAAATAGGTCCAATCAGCTTTGTAATAAATAACTTCAACCAGATCTCCTCTCACCCGCAGAGGGAGGAGAAGGGAACTGGTGGGGGTTGACAGCTCACACCCTGTTGTAAATCCAGGAGAGAACATTCAGCATCTCCCTCTCCAAATTCACCCAAGGAATGTGCCTTTGTTTCAACACACTTTTCCCACTGAAACTCTAACACGTTCTTAAGCGAACTATTGGAACAATATTTCTAACATAGAATGTGGGAAATGGGCAGAGGTGACCTAAAAGAACACTAATGTCATTACAAATGTTATAAAGGAAATACTGTAACTTGAATAGTATACACACTGTATGTGTTAATGGGCCATCTGATACGTTGTGCATGAAATTAAGAGAGGGCCATGATTTTAGTTGCCATAAGAGACGATTTTACATAACTTTGCACAGTGACAAGTCACGCCCCTGAGTGAGGTTAGAGAGTGTGTCAGCCTGACGAAACTGCCCATTTCTAACAAACTGTATTTGATGGGTTAAGAATTAACATATCAGACCAGATAGACATTGACCTGCAGCTCACCTTTAAAGTGGGTGGAACTCTGAATCTCAACACGAGTTAGAAGTGATAAACTCACCTCCCGGACAATCACTGGTACGACTGAATAGCTGTCCTAAGTGAAGAGAAGAAAGCGATTTTAAGTGGGACCATTCTAATACTCTCGTCAAACCCTTCTATTCCGCTACTCTCATCACCCCACTGGGAACCATCGACAAGGCTGGCTAGCCTATCTTCAAAGAAGCATCTTCCACAGAGAATAGAAGGAGAATAAACTTGTAGTTCTGTTCAGAACTACACGACAAGTCAACGGATACTGGACAACTGCAGAGGAGAACAACAGTACAAGATGGGTGGGGACCCCTTTTGGACAATCAGAGCTTTACAAGTGTGTTGCAAAAAAGGCCCAGTTTGGAGAGATACACAGCAAACTAAGGCATTTCCTCGTAAATACATGAATGATTTCTTACTCCAAGCAGGCAAGTGGGAGTAGTTTCTAAATGTGCCAACTTTAAGTGTCTCTCTCTCTAGCCCTCTCCATGTACTTTGTAACAAGCAGCCATATTGTTGTCAGTCCACTATGGACCTGTTTCTAATGTATTAAGTGTGTATGTTTATCCTGTGTTACCATTTAGTTAGCTAGTCAATAAATAATCAAATTTGTGTAGTACTGAATCATAAGTAAGGCTTGGTAATATAATCAAGAGTACAAGGACAGAAAAGTATGCACACCGTCAAGTTCAGATAAAGACAGGTAAAGTTTGAATCCATGCAACACAATCTCCCACAGCTTCCTCCTTTTAAGGTGTGACACCACACATAAATCTTACACCCCCCAAAATATAGTTGATCAATACCTGTCAGAAAAACAACAGAGCTTTAAAGATGAGAGAGTGGAGATGACACCCCATGTTGCACTGTGATAAGGAGGCATTGAGGGCCTTACTATCAGTTAAGCCAGTTTGTTTAAGTCTCTGGTGCTGTCTCTTCTTAGTTAATCTCTTTGATTGGACGCAGCTCGGGAGGATGAGGATATAAGAAGCCCATCTGGGAGCATTGATTGGGCAGCTGGTTTCCGGGAAGATGTGGAGGAGATTGACATCTTGCTGGCCAGTCTGCCAAGCCCCTGTTGTGAGGTGAAGGCTTCTTAACTGGCCCTCTGAGCCCTCTGTCACGATTAGAAAGTGCAGGCTGATAACTAACCATGAAATAGGCCTAAACAGGGAGCTGAGGGAGGCAGTGGACAAATAGAGATTTGATCAATGTAAATACAACCATAGGGTATGTATGGCACAGAGAATATTGGAGTTCCAGTAACTGGCCTAATTCCATAAGGGTGCAAATGTATCATCACCATTCCAACCATGACTCATTGTTTTCTAATCATCGCCATGACATCCAGTATGTACTTAACGTTCTAATATAATTAGCATAACAGTTGCCACGAGTCCCTGAAGGATTAAGTGTTGAGCTTTATTTCATCTTCAAAGCCACACAGTATCTGCCCATCTTTATGGTTTAGAGAGCCCGGTTAATATCAAAGGCATATTCAGTAAAATCAACTGAAAAACCTGTTCTATAAATGGAGCGACATCACAGAACCCAAACACCTAGAGAATGGCTTAGCTAACTGCTAACCATGTGTGTGTGCATGCATGTGTGTGAGTCATGGGTTGTGTGGGAGAGGAGAGCTCAGTGTATCCAACACCAAAGGGTCCAGCTGGAGAGGGTGAAAGGAACACTGTGATGATGCTGACCTCTGACATTTTAGTCCATATTGAACCATCCTGCTCTCTTTCTCTCTGCCTCCCTGCCTGCAAGTGACACAGCCCTGGGAAGCACTAACCTTTAAGAGCATCTGCTTTGACAAACCCTGAAACTGGCGTGGTGCTCCCAGCCCTGGCATGGCCCGGCAGGCTGGCAGAGCAGAACAGGACAGCCTTGAGTGTCCGTGCCCTCTGCCCTCTGGTTGGACTTTGACCTGGCACCCTACTCTCTACTTGGCTCTGGCCCATTAATCAGTGCCTTCAGCCTGGCCTTGAAAGAACACCCTGCTAATGAGTCTGCAGAGCTACACATGTTGTGGATCTGTTGCCCGCCGCAGCCCATTGTTATGCAAACAGATTGGTTTAAGCTGCACAAAGCATTGGTTTAATTGCATCCAGTTAAGTGGCTAAGGGAGGCCTCTGCAGTAGAGAAGCCTTTTGCAAATAGGATGATTGTCTGTGTGTCTGACTGTGTGTGTGCGTTCATGCATGTGTATGTCTGTGTGAGGCCGGAGATGTCTGGAGCCAGCACAGTGGACAGTTAATTCAGTGAGTAGAAGAATCAGAGAGATGAGAGGCTGATCGCATTGGGCAGCCCAGGGATTGGTTTTGGCTTAGGAGTAGAACAAATGGCTGTGCAGTTCAGTGCCTGTGTGCCAAAGCCCTAAAATAGACATGGCTCAGTGGAAATCTAATTTCAATAAACACCCTGAGTGGCGTGTCTTGTCTCTTGTTTTAATGAAATTCTCTGAATTATTTGGCCACGTTATAATGGTATAACAGGAAGCTGTTACAACAGCTGTTACTGGTGCACATAACAATGTCAACATGGTGAATTCTATTGACTGCTAGATCACCTTGAAGATGCTTTAAAAGCTGAGGCAGCACAGCATATCCTCAATGATTGTCTCAAAACGATTCTTAGAATTGTTTTCTATATGTCAATTGATCTCTCTTATTAACCAATATGATACTACTGTTGGTGGTTAGACAAAGCTCTTGTTATATACTGTAGCCTATAGTCTATTGGCCATATTATGCCAGATGACTGGAGGATAGTAATAAACTCACTAAACTATGCCCTTCATTGTGTCCACACAGGCCTATTTTAGTGTTTAGACACCAATCATTATGATGATGTTATGATCAGATGAATGATCTGGCA
The DNA here is from genome assembly GCF_057628025.1 of Oncorhynchus mykiss. NCBI lineage: Eukaryota > Metazoa > Chordata > Actinopteri > Salmoniformes > Salmonidae > Oncorhynchus > Oncorhynchus mykiss. The sequence continues at coordinate 43,587,143 of NC_143040.1, read as the reverse complement.
TTATTCCTGCTGCATCTCTTTCCCAGTGGCGTTTTCAGTGCTTCTCAGTGGTGGTTAACCAGCCAACAGGCTACATTGATAATCATGCTGGGCTCCCAGGGATTGGGTACTTAGATTCAGAGACTCTGTCTGGCCACACCGGATTCATCACCAAACCACTCGACCGGGACAGCCAGGGGTGAAGGTTTGTATCAAATCTATGGTCAGTACCGTCTGGTTCCGGCTGTTCCTGGTGCTTGTCAGGAACAGCTAAGAGGCATGGCCTGACCGATGTCGCCGTGGCACTGTGTCTGTCTGCCTGCCTACCAGTGTGGACCAGGCAGTTTGCAGAGACACATAGCCTGCTGCACAAACAAAAGTCTGGGAGACATATTAAGATTAAACGCACCATTAATTCCTATGATATTGAATAGGGAGGGCAACATTGTGTTGTGCTGCACACACAAAGGATAAAATATGTAAACCACCATACTCATTCCCTACATTGACAAGCAAATAACATGACCTCATTAGCTATATCCAAATGTATAGTTTTTTTCTGTTTCTACTGAGGGGCCAAATGAGAATGGCGTTAAATCCCAATATGGTAGAACCAAAACAAAAATGCCAGTACTTCATGGCACAGTGACTTGTAACATATTTTTTTGCCCTTTTTTATAAAATGTCTTCAAAGGCTTGTGACGCCGGCGTTCTGAAGCTGTTCCTATATATTAAAAAAAAATATATATATATATTTTTTCCCCTTTAATGTGTGTGTACACAGATAGGGAAACATTTTCAGAAATTTGGGGAACTTAGCTTCAAAGGATTGAAGAAATTATAAAAGAGATTGGTGTGTTTTTTCACCATCTACTAAGCTATATGGAATTGGTTTAACCTGTCTACGATACTGGTTCCCAATTGGGGATCAACCCTCCCACGTTCAGCTGAAACGGTGGCGCATGGAACGCAAAAATATTCTTAAAAATATTTAACCTCCACACATTAACAAGTCCAATAGCTCAAATGAAAGATAAACACCTTGTTCATCTAGCCAGCAAGTCAGATTTCTAAAATGTTTTACGGCGAAAACATAGCACATATATATGTAAAACCACCACCAGACACAGCTCATTTCAATAGCCAAAACATGCAATCAACAAACGCAGGATTAAAAAATAAATCGCTCACTAACCTTTTGAAAATCTTCATCAGATGACAGTAATATGACATATTACACAGTACATATTTTTTTATTTTCAATAATATGCCATTTATATCCATAAATGTCCATTTACAGTGAGTTCACCTTCAGAAATTACTCAAAAATGCCCGCAGGAAATCTATGTAGCGCGGCAAGATAACGTAAATAGACATCATAAACTTTGACTAAATATACATGTGCTACATATAGTTAGAAAGATACACTGCTTCTTTATGCAACCGCTGTGTTAGATTTATTTTTAACGTTACAGAAATCGCACACTATTCCATATGCTGAGACAGCGCTCAGTTCCAAGCTACATTTCCACGTAATGTTGGAGTCAACAGAAACACAGATTTAAGCATAAATATTCCCTTACCTTCGATGGTCTTCGTTCAGAATGTTCTGGAAGGCTTCATACTTACCCAATACATCGTTTGGTTTCAAGTCTTGCGTCTTTGTATTAGCTACTGCTAATAACATCAGCTGAAATGCACCCAAAATGTCCTCTGGTCCGGAAAAGTTGCGCATCAAAACTTCAAAATTACATATTATATGTCGACTAAACAGGTCAAACTAAGTGCAGAAGCAAGCTTTATGATGTTTTAGACACGCAAAACAAACTTCAATTCAATCGGCCATCGTCTGCTCTTCTCTTGAGTGCTGGAACAAAGGAATGGCTGGGACCAATTCGCGCCCATACGCACAGCCTATTCTCTCGTGGCACGCACTAATTTCACTCCCATAGGGTCAATTCTCGCGGGATTTGAACGATTCAAAGCTCTAATGAAAGAGGACATCTAGCGGAAGAGATAGAAAGTGTCCCCAGAATCATAACTGGTTGGGAAGGGTGGGGGCCATGATGTCAAAGTTGCTCCAACTTTCATGGCCACAAAAACTAGTTTGGAAGAATGCCTGCCCTGTGAGTTCTGCTATACTTACAGACATAATTCCAACGGTTTTAGAATCTTTAGAGTGTTTTCTATCCAATAATAATTTTTATTTGCATATATTAGCAATTTTTGACAGATTTTTTTTCCAGTTTACTAGGGGTACCCAATCTCTCCAAAGGGGGCGTATGTCTGCCATATCCTTAACAGGTTTTAAGAAGGTCATAACAAGGAACATTTAACTATTTATTTAGAATTTTAAGAACCCTTGAAGTATCAAATAAATATATACATATACATTTATCTGTGTGTGTGTGTGAACTGTTTCAGGAAACTAGACGTATGTCGCAAGTCACAAATTCACAGGAGAGCCATTAAAAAAACATTGGGGGTGGGGTCAAAATGGGTTTTTTTTGGCAGAAATGCCTTCTGGAACATGTGAACTTTCATGTGCCTTAATGACAAACTTGTATGCCATCTGTAAATATGAATAAAATAGTTAAATTATGAGCCTTGTTGGTTAAGCCACAGAAAAATGCAGCAACCTTCCCACTAGCCATGATTGGCTGAGATAATGAGGGGGCTGGACATGGCGCTCAAGGGTGCCAGGCTGCCCAGCATTACGCACTCCTTCCACCATCGTTACGTACACCTGCATTCCTCATCACGTGCTTCAGCGATTCATTACCCTCACCTGGACTCAATCACAATCACCGCTTCAGCATTAATTGTCGTTTGTCGTTGTGTTACCCAGTTCTGACGCTGTTCCTGTCCTGTCCCATGTTTGTACAAAATTAAATGTTCACTCTCTGTACCTGCTTCTCTACTCCAGCGTTGGTTCTTAGAGATTGGTCTGCCATATAGAGGCTTCTGTATATTTGAGCTGGTCAGTCTGTGTTGGTAATCCTGTCGAACACGGCTTTTAAAAAAATATATTGTGATACTTGAGCTGCATAAGTGTTGCTCACCACTTTCTTGAGGATCGAGTTTTGAAATTAGAGAATGATAGCTGAAGAGATGGAGAAAATACCTGTCTCTGGATTACATCTTCAAAATAAGGGCAACCATAGCATGGCATCCGTGACAGGGAGACGTACCCACCATGCATGATTATGTATACGAGTAAGATAGTCCAGCGTTAGCTAGTTACATTTTCAGAAATTACATGTTTCTAATTTTGACAGAAAGTGGTTTCATTTCAAAGTCTACTGTTAGCTAGCTAATGTTAGCTGGCTGGGTCCCTAGCTTGTGGGTGTTTCAGGGAAAATGTGTACATTTGACCTCCATCATCTAGGACGTGACAATGGTTAATAAAATCTCACCATTTCTGCCCATTTCTTTGCACAGTTTTGCAGGCCTTCTCATACAGCTGCAACTGTATATGCATTCGTGAATCAAGACCTTTCTTGAGTTGGGCTCTGGGATAGTGCAGCTGTTGAGAATGAGCCTATGGTTGTGTGGGGGGAAAGGGTCGAGTGTATATGCGTATCCTACAACTGTTGCGAAGGAGTAAAAGATGTTAGGGACAAAATAGGATGATTCACAATAATTGTTTGCTAATATAATAATTGCTTGCAATAATGTAATTTTGGTAATGACGACGAGACTAGTGAGAGGTAAAATCCTTTGCATAAATTGCCTACATTACTACAAATATTAATAGCTAATTATGGAAAATAAGAAACAAGATTTTTTAATATATATATATATATATTGTTGGCTATGGTGAGGGCGATGGAAATGCATTTGGCAGTTGATCTACTTCTGTTCTGTAAATGGCACTGTGTGCTCTTTTTGAAGGATGGATCCCAGACTTTTCAGGGCTATGGGATATCAAATCAAAGTTTATTTGGATGCGGGGGTCGGGTGGTCAACTCTGGATGAGGAGGGCTTTTAGCTGGTGGAATAGTGGGGACCAATTGGAAGTTTACTTACTAGTAATGCAAATATCATGGTACAGCTATATAGACACTCAATCATCATGGTACGTTTACAAACATATATTTTGATAAATAGAATTGAAAGTTGTGTCTCATTATGGTAAGTGGTGAAATAAGTTTTGCCAGTTACAATTGTAATGGCTTAGCAGATAATAAGAAAAGATTATCAGTATTTACCTGGCTAAAAAATGAGTAATATAATATCTATTGTTTACAGGAAACTTATTCAACAATTTAAGATTAAGTTTTGTGGAAAAGGGACTGGGGGAGCGAAATATGTTTTTCCCATGGGCAAAGAAATTCAAAAGGGGTGATGGTTTTAATTAACAGTAATTTTGATCCAAATATGCAAATTGTCCAAAAAGATCATCAAGGTATATGGATTATTTTAAATATGTTATTGGACAATAAAGATATGGCTTATTAACCTATACGGTCCAAATAATAATGATCCAAGCTTCTTTGAAATATATATAAGAATTAATCAACTTTACTATCATGGTGGGAGATTTTAAAAACGAGACTTTAAACATGCCAAACCTCTATGGACCGGAAAGGAAATCACACTACAAACTATCACCCTCAGGCACTTAATATTGGAACTAGTGGATATATGGAGACTTAAATACCCTGACCTAGTGAGATAAATATGGCGGAGGCTTAATCAAGCTTGTCATCTTGAATACTTTCTTATGCCATTCTCACTAGCACCAAAAGTTTAAAAAGTGTTGATAGGGGACGGAATGCGGTCGGATCATCACATAATTGGCATATATATTACTCTTACAGAATTTCGACATGGGCGAGGATATTGCAAATTTCATCAAAGCCTACTAGATGATAAATTGTTTAGAACTAGGACAGAATAATTTATAACTGACTTTTCCAGACATAACATAGGTAAAGCAGATCCCCTTATTGTATGGGACACTTCTAAATGTGCCTTTAGAGGCCATATAATTCAGTACTCATCTATAAAACAAAAGCAATTTAGATCAAAATAGTATTAACAAAAATATTAACAAAGTAAATTGAAGGACTAACAGTACAGTTCGATAGCAATAAAAACTGTACCATAGAGGCACAGCATAAGTTAGAGGAAAAACAAAAATAAATGGAGGAACTTATTCAAGTAAGATCCAGTGTAATATATTATAAAAATAAAGCGAACTGGATGGAATATGGGGGGAAATGCACCAAATTCTTTTTCAATCTTCAATACAGAAATGCTACCAAAAAAACATGTTTGAACTTGTTACAAATGATGGAGTCACGCATGATTCACCAAATTATATTTTGAAAGAGGAAGTAAAGTATTTTAGAATGTGTTTTCATTTCAGTCTTCTCCATCTCCACTAACTGAAATACATTTTATGGATTTAAAAAATAATAATAATGTAAAATTAACATCTGTACATAAAGACTTATGTAAAGGCCAAATGACAGAGGATAAACTTCTTGATGCAATTAAAGTCTTTAAGGCTGGGAAAACTCCAGGGCTGGATGGCATACTAGTGGAAGTATACAAACCTTTTTTTGATATACGCAGAGGACCATTATTAGCATATTTAAACTACTCCTATATAAATGTTATATTATCAGACACACAACAAGAAGGTCTGATATCATTATTACTGAATCGGGATCCAGTCCAAAGATCCAGTCCATTAAAAAAATCGGAGACCTCTTACACATCAGTGTTGTGATGCAAAAATCCTAGAAAAATGCTTGGCGCATAGAATTTAAAAAGTATTGTCAGATAGTATTCATCCTAATCTGACAGGTCTTTTACATGGATGATACATTGGAGATAACATAAGACAATTACTGGAAACAATAGAATACTATGAAATATCAGGGACATCAGGCCTGGTTTTCATAGCTACTTTTGATAAAGTACGACTGGAGTATATAAATGCCTAGAATATTTCCATTTTGGGGAATCTCTTAAAAAAATGGGTTAAAGTTATGTATAGTAACCCTAGGTGTAAAATAGTAAATAATGGCTACATCTCAGTACGTTTTAAACTATCTAGAGGAGTAAAACAAGGTTGTCTACTATCGGCGTATGCATTTAATATTGCCATTGAAATGTTAGCTGTTAAAATTAGATCAAACAATAATATTAAGGGATTAGAAATCCGTGGCTTATAAACAATGGTGTCATTGTACGTTGATGATTCATGTTTTCTTTTAAAGCCACAATTAGAATCTCTCCACAGCTTCATAGAGGATCTAGATCTAGGATATTTCTCTATCCTAATTATTATCCATTATTATTATTATCCAAATTATGATATTACGTATTGGATCACAAAAAAATGCAAACTTTACATTACAGTGTAGTTTATTAATTAAATGGTCTGACAGAGATGTGGACATACTCGGTATACAAGTCCCAAAAGAAAGAAATGATCTCACTCCAATACATTTTTATAGAAAAATAGATGAAATCTTGCTACCATTGAAAGGAAAATCCCTGTCTATTTGTGGGAAAAAATCACCCTAATTAACTCTTTGGTCAAATCACAGTTTACCTATTTGCTTATGTTTTTGCCTACACCTAGTGACCTTTTTAAATAAAAAATATTGATTTTATTTGGAATGGCAAGCCAGACAAAATAAAAAGGGCAACATTTAAAGGGCCTATTTATATAATGAATATGAATTTGGAGGGAAGAAATTGTTAAATATTAAAGCATTAGACCTCTCACTAAAGGCATCAGTCATACAAAAGTTATACTTAAATCCAAACTGGTTCTCTAGTAAATTGGTAGGAATGTCTCTTCCTATATTCAAGAATGACCTTTTTCCCTTTTTTCAGTTTACATCTGCTCATTTTCGGTTGTTAGAAAAGGAAATAATCTCCAAAATATCATTATTTTTTAAACAAGCCTTAAAAAGTTGGTTGCAATTTCAGTTTAATCCACCTGAAAAGACAGAACAAATAATCCAACACATTGTGGTTAAACTCAAATATAGTAAAAAAAAAACAACGTATTTTTCGAGGAAAAAAAAAAATGTCACACATGCAGCTAACACAGGAATTTGGAAATGTCTGCTCTACCCAAAATTACAACCAACTAATTGCAGCATTAATACAAAAATGGAAGAGACAAGGAGAAGGGGAAAAAAGTAAGGAACTTGTATGTCGGCCCTGTGTTGAATAACATAAACGGTTAAAGAAAAATGTGATAAATAAAGAGATACACCAATTTAATTTAAGGAACAAAAAACTGACAGCTGTGCCAGAAATTGCAAATAGTTGGGAAGAGCTTTTCTATGTACCCATTCCATGGCACATCGTTTATGAATTGATACGCAAAAGAACGCCGGATTCAAAACTTCAAATATTTCGATTTAAATTACTATTCAAAATTCATGCAACCAATAGAATGTTATATATATGGGGGATACAATCTTCCCAGCTCTGCAGATTTTGCTGTGAGGAGGCAGAGTCATTAGATAATTTCTTTTGGTATTGTCCATATGTTTGTTTTTGGTCACAGGTCCAGGAATGGCTGAAGAATTGCATCATTTGCCTAGAACTAAAGGTGCAGATAGCAATACTGGGTGATTTGAAAAGCCATAGTCAATCAATCAATAATATAATAATTATTTTAGCAAAAAGGATGTTGATGGTGTTCAGCGATAGATGGGAGGGGTTGAATGGAGCTGAAGGGTGGGAATATTTACAAGATAATCAATGTAAAACATACAGGGTCTGTAAAATGTATATAGGTTCAGAAATGTTGCGAAATAGCACAGTTACAAATAGAAATCAAACTGGATGGACATCAGAAATAGAGGAAGGACTAAAAACAAATCAAATATAACTATTGTAAAGTAGATTGTGTCTAAGATGTATAAACTGAAGGTAGAAGACTAAGCGTTATTGTTCATTAGTTTACTCCAATTGGGTGGTAGGGTTTGTGGGGAATAATAAAGGTATATCCTGAAAAAAGTACATCTTTGTAGGTATGTGTATGGACTGGGCATCGGCGCAGAGAAGGGCTCCTGCAATGGAGCTGGACTGGACGCCGTGCTCGGACTGGGCATCGGCGCAGAGGAAGGCTCCTGCCATGGAGCTGGACTGGAGGCTCCGGCTCTCTATGGTCAGGGCGTGACACTAATGTTAGCTGGCTGGCTCGTTAGCTAGCGTTACGTGACGTGTGTGATCTTACACATTGTTTACCAAGCTAGGTTCATTGTTTACCTAAATAGCTAGCTACATGTCTTAAGCTAAAGTGTACTGTTCGCTAGCTAGCGTTAAATACGGCCAGTGTCGGTAAACGTCGGCAAAAAAGCGCAATGAAATTGTTCCCAGCATCAAGTGTGCGCTCTGAACACTCCAAGAGCGAAACGAGATGTGTGGGGCTAAAGATTAAGATGGTGTGAATGATGATGAATGGGTGTAGACAAAGCAGAGCTAGATACCAAAACATTCAAAGGCCATTATCTCAAAAGTGAGATTACAAGTTATCAACTTTCAAGGTGGAATTACTTTCCCCTTGTTCCTCAAATATGCAGTGTATGATACAGTTGAAGTCGGAAGTTTACATACACAGGTTGGAGTCATGAAAACTAATTTTTCAACCACTCCACGAATTTCTTATCAACAAACTATAGTTCTGGCAAGTCGGTTAGGACATCTACTTTGTGCATGACACAAGTCATTTTTCCAACAATTGTTTACAGGCAGATTATTTCACTTATAATTCACTGTATCACAACTCCAGTGGGTCAGAAGTTTACATACAATAAGATGACTGTGCCTTTAATTAAACAGCTTGGAAAATTCCAGAAAATGATGTCATGGCTTTAGAAGCTTCTGATAGGTTAATTGACATCTTTGCTTGACATCATGTGAAAATCAGCCAAGACCTCAGAAAAAAAAATGTAGACCTCCACAAGTCTGGTTCATCCTTGGGAGCAATTTCCAAACGCCTGAAGGTACCACATTCATCTGTACAAACAATAATACAGAGGCATAAACACCATGGGACCATGCAGCCGTCCTGCTGCTTAGGAAGGAGACACGTTCTGTCTCCTAAAGATGAACGTACTTTGGTGCGACAAGTGCAAATCCATCACAGAACAACAGCAAAGGATCTTGTGAAGATGCTGGAGGAAACATGTACAAAAGTATCTATAAGTATCAAAAGTACAACGAGTCCTATATCGACATAACATGAAAGGCCGCTCAGCAAGGAAGAAGCCACTGCTCCAAAACCGCCATCAAAAAGCCAGACTACGGTTTGCAACTGCACAAGGGGACAAAGATCGTTCTTTTTGGAGAAATGTCCTCTGGTCTGATGGAACAAAAATAGAACTGTTTGCCGATAATAACCATCGTTATGTTTGGAGGAAAAAGGGGGAAGCTTGCAAGCTGAAGAACACCATCCCAACCGTGAAGCACGGGGGTGGCAGCATCATGTTGTGGTTGTGCTTTGCTGCAAGAGGGATGTGGAAGGAAAATTATGTGGATATATTGAAACAACATCTCAAGACATCAGTCAGGAAGTTATAGCTTAGTCGCAAATGGGTCTTCCAAATGGACAATGACCCCAAGCATACTTCCAATATTGTTGCAAAATGGCTTAAGGACAACAAAGGCAAGGTATTGGAGTGGCCATCACAAAGCCCTGACCTCAAGCCTATGGACAATTTGTGGGCAGAACTGGAAAGCATGTGCGAGCAAGGAGGCCTACAAACCTGACTCAGTTTCACCAGCTCTGTCAGGAGGAATTGGCCAAAATTCACCCAACTTATTGTGGGAAGCTTGTGGAAGGCTACCTGAAACGTTTCACCCAAGTTAAACAATTTAAAGGCAATGCTACCAAAAACGAATTGAGTGTATGTAAACTTCTGACCCACTGGGAATGTGATGAAAGAAAGAAATGCTGAGATAAATCATTCTCTCCTATTATTCTTACATTTCACCTTCTTAAAATAAAGTGGTGATCCTAACTGACCTAAAACAGGGAATTATTACTTGGATTAAATGTCAGGAATTGTGAAAAACTGAGTTTAAATGTATTTGGCTAAGGTATATGTCAACTTCCAACTTCAACTGTATATTTATATATATGTATAATTCAGTACAGTAATATGAGATTTGATGTAAACATTTACATTTTAATTTGTGTAATTTAGCAGAGGCTCTAATCCAGAGTGGTTTACAGTAAGTGCATTCATCTTAATTAATATAACTAGGTGAGACAACCACATGTCTTAGTCAAATATGCAGGACATGAACATTTAATTCCAGCAATACAATGGATATATAGCATTTAGCGTTCTGACAAACTCTTCAATTTCCATTTTGTTTTTTGAGGAGACTTGGCATAAGCAAAAAAGCCTTGTCCCTTGACATTCTAGGTATAAGCCGGCTGTTTTATCTGCCAACCCCAGAGAGATCAGCCCACTACTCAACACTAACACTAAAAGACAGGGAGTCAGTGGAAGGGCTGTGGGGCGCCATCTTCCTTTAGAGGTTTAGGGTCTGTGGACAGATATACTCTACAGGCGACAGCACATTTCAGACAGATGAATAATACAGGCTCGGCTCTAGAGGAGAGAAGGGACTCTGCTTGACATTCTCCATAATGTAGCTCAGAGCAAAATGACCCATTGCCGTCCTAAAATTGACGATTCAACAGTGATTAGAGGGAATCTAAACATCTCGACAACAACAGGATGAATCGACTGTAGGCCTAAGCAGCAGGCCGCCACTGACCTCAGATAATCTTTGTTTACAGACAATGTTTTTCCATTAACATTTTGTCTTGTATTTGAATTGATTTTAATAGTCTATTGAGGCACGCATCGGTGCGTCAAACTAAGCAATATAATAAAATATCTCCATCAAAATCCGTCAGTTTAAGCTAGAGATATCAGGGATGACTCAATCCACCGCATCCGCCTGTGTTGACCTTTCGCATCTACATTGGAAGGTGGCCGAGCTACAGCAGTGTTTGTCAGACCATGAAACATCCCGAATATTGGTCTTCACACGAAAACGTCTGTAGCGTACGAACGGTTTGGCCTAGAAAACCATTATGACCACTCTCACTAACACGATGGTGTTCTCCGTTTTGCTCTATGACCCCCACAAATGTTACTGGACTCGTGTAAAGGTAACCAGGACCGGTTAAAAATGTTTACAGAAGTATGGAGGTAGTTTTGTGCCCCTGACAAAAAAGGGGTTAAATGTGTCCAGAAAACAAAAATATGTTCCTTAGCTTTCTTACATCTCCTGGATATAGGAAAGACTCTTAAAAATCGTATTCCCTATTGTTTCTTTTGCCATTTATGAATCGATTATTCAATGTGTTTCTATGGGCTGTAGTAGTAAAATTCACAATCAAAAAAGCTATATGATCCATGGTATGACCATCTTAAAACAATTCAATGTGTTAGTTTAGTTAACCCCCTCCTCAGCACAATGGACTATGCAAGTGGGCTACACAAGGGTCCAGGATTAAAATGAGCACATTTCATTATAAGTAAATTATTCATCAGCAAAACAAATGTGCTTAGTTTATAATTCATAAGAAAGAGTAGTATTGGATAAAGACAGGATTATAAGGATAGTATGTAACTTTGTGGTAGCACAAAGCAGCCAGAAGACTTGAGGACCCGACTGAGATAATGGACCAATTCTTGGAGGAACTGTAAGATGAGCATGCTTACGACAGAGCCAATTATAAACTCACTTATAATTTCATGCTTATCCCACAATGCCGTCAGTCATACATTAGAAATTGGAAAAGCATCTAACATCCACTAACTGGCAACACAGAGCATGATGTGAACACCAAACCAAACATTTAATGCTTTTGAACCCAAAATTAACTTTTCTGACCAACAAAGCAATTGGTTGTGTGCTGTTTTTCATTCAGCTCAATTCATTTTACAGTACCATGACACCATAATCCTATCTGTCATATCTTTAATCTGAGTTTAGAGGAATGTGTGTGTTCTCAGGTCTGGAAGGAAGCCAAAGTCATTCCGCTACCCAAGAGTGGTAAAGCGACCTTTACTGGCTCTAACACCAGACCTTGCTTGCTGTCAGCTCTTAGCAAATGTGTGTTTGACCAAATACAATGCTATATCTCCGTAAACAAATTGACAACAGACTTTCAGCATGTTTATAGAGAAGGGCACTCAATATGTACAGCACTGACACAAGCACGTACACAAATGACTGATGATTGGTTGAAAGAAATTCATAATAAGAAGATTGTGGGAGCTGTACTGTTAGATTTCAGTGCAGCCTTTGATATTATTGACACAAGTCCTGTTATTGAGAACTTGTGTTATATGGCTTTTCAACCTCTGACATATCATGTATTCAGAGCTATCTATCTAATATAACTGAGGGTCTCTTTAATGGACGATTTTCTAATGTCAAACATGTAGGGTGTGGTGTACTGCAGGGCAGTTCTCTAAGCCCTCTACTTTTTTATATTTTTGCCAATGTCATGCCACTGGAATTAAACAAAGCCTATGTGTCCATGTATGCTGATGATTCAACCATATACGTGACAGCAACCACAGCTAATGAAGTCACTGAAACCCTTAATAAGGAGTTGCAGTCAGTTATGGAATGGGTGGCCAGTAATAAAGTGGTCCTGAACATCTCTAAAACTAAGAGCATTGTATTTGGTACAAATCCTTCCCTAAGCTCTAGAAGTCAGCTGAAACTGGTTATGAATGGCATGGCTGTTGAACAAGTTGAGGAGACATCAGAGATGTTCAGATTTTTTTTACACCACACTCCACAAAGCAAGTCATGCAGGCTCTAGTTTTGTCTTATCTTGAGTATTGTTCAGCCATCTGGTCAAGTGCTGCTACAAAAATACCTCATTTGTTACATCTGCTCCTGCCACGCCCTCTAGTTCTCATCCTGTGTCTCCCTAACCTGCCGCCACTCCACCAGTGCTCTCTTCCTCTGTGTGTGTGTGTGATTGTGTGGGTGGAGACAGGTGTGCTGGAGGCAGAACAGATCCCCACCAGCTGCAACCTGTTCCATAACCAAGACCTAGACAAATAATCAGCCCTGCCACTTCCAAGCTGCCAAAATGTAACCTCAGCTCAGTCAGTCTGTGTTTTTTAGCCATTTGTTCCTGCTTAGATCCTTTTTTCATGTTCCCTTGCCTGGCGCCGTTTTCCTCTCCATACAGTTCTGGATGCTATGACTTTGGCCCCTGTCTCCAGTCCCACACTTGTCAATCCTGCTACTCTGTTCTGGACCTCCCCCCACCACCACCACCACCACTTCACTACGTCTTTGCATTCCTCTCTGGACCTGCTTACCCAGTCCCAACTCCCGTCTCTCCAGACTCAGCGTCCACACCGGGCTTCCTGCAACCCGCCCGAGATACCCCTGACAATCACCCCATCTTCTCCCTGTTTCAATAAATACATTGGTTTCCTCATCCCAGTCTCCTTGTCTGAGTCTGCTCTTGGGTTCAACTGTTTGTTAAGCTGCAGTTGGCCCAAAACAGAGTGACACATCTTGCTCTTCGTTGTAATCAGAGAGCTAATATAAATACTATGCAGTCTCTCTTGGCTAAGAGTTGCGGAGAGACTGACTGCATCACTTTTTCTTTTAATAAGAAAGAATGTGTTAAATTCCAAATTGTTTCCATAGTCAACTTAAACACAGCTCTGACACACACACTTACCCCACCAGACATGCCACCAGGGGTCTTTTCATAGTCCGCAAATCCCCAGTAAATAAAATAAGTGTACAGTATTATATAGAGCCTTTATTGCACGGAACTCTCATCTCATATTGCTCAAAATCAGCAAACCTGTTTTTTTTTTTTATCTGATAAAACAACACCTCACGGCACAACGCCTCTTCCCTATTAGACCTAGATATTTTGTGTGTGTGTATTGATGTGTAGGCTATTTGGGCCGTTTTTAAATGTATGAAGTTCTATATGTGAGCTGTTCTTGTCTAGTGATATTCTGCATTATCTCATGTCCTACGTGGACCCCAGGAAGAGTAGTTGTGGCTTTTGCAACAGCTAATGGGGATCCTAATAAAATACCAAATAAGAGACCCAGATGCAGACACGGGAGGCAGATGGCTTGAGTCTCTGGTATTTATTATAATCCAAGGGGCAGGCAAGAGAATGGTCGTGGACAGGCAAAAGATCATAAACAAGGTCAGAGTCTAGGAGGTACAGAGTGGCAGGCAGGCTCGAGGTCAGGGCAGGTGGTATGGTCAGGCAGGCGGGTTCAGAGTCAAAGCAGGCAAGGGTCAAAACTGGGAGGACTAGGAAAACAGAGATTTAAAAAAAGCAGGAGTACGGAAAAACACGCTGGTTGACTTGACAAGACAGTAGACAAACTGACTGGCAATAAACAAACAGAGAACACCGGAATAAATACCCAGGGAATTAATGGGGTAAACGGGTGACACTTGGAGGGGGGTGGAGACAATCACAAAGACAGTTGAAACAGATCAGGGCATGACAGTTCTAACTGAATATATAAAACAAAACAGATTTTCTTAGACCTGTCCATCGACAATCACTTTAATTTGTTACAATTAGATCAGCATTCAGAGTTGGCCTGAGCTAAGAAGTCCTTGACAATGGGGGAAAAATACTAAATACTGAGATTTTGCCAGAATAAATTCCATTATATATCTGTATGGCAGACTGTACTCATTTTGGGCAGAACTTTGAATGGAAGATGCAATTGATTCTAACATCTTCTCCTTTGAAATGTTACTATGTCAGAAGGGGAGGAATTTATTTATATTCTTTCTTCAAATTGAATTCAAGTCTTTGTAAAGAGAGGCCCGTAGTTCTGAAAGTAGTCTCCTTTCAAAAACACGTTTGTGTGCGAGAGGCCAGAATACAAACGTCTTCAAACAAAACTATAATAACATTTTTGAAAATATGCTAGAAAAGATGGTCGTACGGAGCGAAGTAAGAAAATACTATGAAGCACACAGATCATTACTCCTCTTTTAGACAAGATAGAACTAGTTGTTTTACTCAGCAATAATACTCTATATCTAAGTATGTTAATGTCTTGCTTTGAGTCTTATTCATAGAGCGAAAACAGACAACACAAAGCAAAACTGAATTATTACTATTGTTTATTCTGAGCCTTTAGTCACCCACCACAGGATTACCATCGTTTTGTCTCATTTAGCAAGTAAGAAGGCCACAGTAGTGTTTTCCATTGTTGCTAAGGTCACAGCCTTTATAAATCCTTTAGTGTTGGCAGGAGCAGAGTTGATGAGTGCCAGAGAGAGCTAGCGTGCCGACCGGCCACTCAGCACACCATCCCTCGCCTCATTTAGGGTAAAGGGTGGAGAGATCCGCTGAGTGGCCTGGTTGCTCTGGCTCCCTATTGGGCACCTCGCCACCATGGCAGCAGGCAGGGCCACTGTGCCCTTTCCGCCCACCTCTTCTCATCTCACATGCCATGTGCTCAGCATGCATTGTTTTCCCTAAACAATGATGTGTGCTGCCATTTTGAGACCCTTATCCGAAGTGTTGTCCTTCCATTGAATTGTAACTGTTCTAAGGACCTGAATATTGAATGACCTACATGTGGCTCAGTTGTTGAGTGAGAGCTAGTAATGCCAAGGATGCGGGTTAATTTCTCGCAGGGTGCACAAACACTCACTGTACTGTAAGTCGCTTTGGATAAAAGTGACATACGTTATTAGATTTTTACTGTTACAAACCTCGATGTTGTTGTTGGATAACCTTTTCCAATCCTGTTACTGATTCATAGAGGGAATATATTTCATCAGGCCATAGAAGGGGAATAGAAGGGGATAGCACACGTTAGAGCCTCTCAGTTAAGAGGAAGTCTGGAGGATATGGAAAGTTGAGTAAAGAGATTAAGACTAGGGTATTGTGTTAATGGTAAAATCACATTGGGATGCACCTGTGCTCTCCTCTCTGAACCACTACAGCAGGGTGTTAGGCAGCGTTCAGTGAATGAATGTGTTAGTTAATCCTGTGTGTTTATCTGTTTATAAGTGTGGCCAATCCTCAATCTCCTCCAGGTGACCTTGACCAATAAATAGAGTTGAAGTCGGAAGTTTACATACACATTGTCACGTCCTGACCCTAGTTCCTTTTTATGTCTCTATTTTGGTTTGGTCAGGGTGTGAGTTGGGGTGGGCATTCTATGTTTTTCATTCTGTTTTGTTCTATGTGTTTGGCCTGGTATGGTTTCCAATCAGAGGCAGCTGTCTATCGTTGTCTCTGATTGAGAACCATACTTAGGTAGCCTTTTCCCACCTGTGTTTTGAGGGTAATTATTTTTCCATGTGTGTTTGTGCGCACCTCGGTTGCGTCACGGTCTTTGCTGTTTGTTTTTTGGTTGTTTCAGTTTCACTTTCATTAAAAGACGTGGAACTACATGCACGCTGCGCCTTGGTCGATTTATGATAGGGAGTTTGAGGATAGCGAGCGTGACAAACATAGGATGGAGTCATTAAAACTTGTTTTTCAACCACTCCGCAAATTTCTTCTTAACCAGCTATAGTTCTGGCAAGTCGGTTAGGACATCTACTTTGTGCATGACAAGTCATTTTTCAAACAATTGTTTACAGGCAGATTATTTCACTTAATTCTCTGTATCACAATTCCAGTGGGTCAGAAGTTTACACTAAGTTGACTGCCTTTAAACATCTTGGAAAATTCCAGAAAATTATGTCATGGCTTTAGGAGCTTCTGATAGGCTAATTGACATCATTTGAGTCAATTGGAGGTGTATCTGTGAATGTATTTCAAGGCCAACCTTCAAACTCAGTGCCTCATTGCTTGACATCATAGGAAAATCAAATGAAATCAGTCAAGACCTCAGAAAAAAAAGTGTAGACCTCCAAAAGTCTGGTTCATCCTCAGGAGCAATTTCCAAAAGCCTGAAGGTACCATGTTCATCTGTACAAACAATAGTACGCAAGTATTAAAACCATGGGACCACGCAGCTGTCATACCGCTCACAGGAAGGAGACGTGTTCTATCTCCTGGAGATTAATGTACTTTGGTGCGAAATGTGCAAATCAATCCCAGAACAACAGCAAAGGACCTTGTGAAGATGCTGGAAGAAACAGGTACAAAAGTATCCATATCCACAGTGAAACGAGTCCTATATCGACATAACCTGAAAGGCCGCTCAGCAAGAAAGAAGCCACTGCTCCAAAACTGCCATTAAAAAAATCCAGACTACGGTTTGCAACTGCACATGGGGACAAAGATTGTACTATTTAGAGAAATGTCCTCTGGTCTGATGAAACAAAAATAGAACTGTTTGGCCATAATGACCATCGTTATGTTTGGAGGAAAAAGGGGGAGGCTTGCAAGCAGAAGAACACCATCCCAACTGTGAAGCACGGGGGTGGCTGCATCATGTTTTGGAGGTGTTTTGCTGCAGGAGGGACTGGTGCACTTCATGTAGATGGCATAATGAGGATGGAAAAGTATGTGTATAAATTAAAGCAACATCTCAAGACATCAGTCAGGAAGTTAAAGCTTGGTCGTAAATGGGTCTTCCAAATGGACAATGACCCCAGGCTTAATTCCAAAGTTGTGGCAAAATGGCTTAAGGACAACAAAGTCAAGGTATTGGAGTTGCCATCACAAGCCCTGACCTCAATCCCATAGAATATTTTTGGGCAGAACTTTAAGTGTGTGTGAGCAAGAAGGCCTACAAACCTCACTCAGTTACACCAGCTCTGTCAGGAGGAATGGGCCAAAATTCACCGAACATTTTGTGGGAAGCTTGTGGAAGGCTACCTGAAATGCTGTACCCAAGTTAAAGAATTTATTAAAGGCAATGCTACCAAATACTAACTGAGTGTATGTACACTTCTGACCCACTGGGAATGTGATGAAAGAAAGAAATGCTGAAATAAATAATTCTATTGTATTATTCTGACATTTCACATTCTTAAAATAAAGTGGTGATCCTAACCGACTTAAGAAAGGGAATTTTTACTTTGATTAAATGGCAGGAATTGTGAAACTGAGTTTAAATGTATTTGGCTAAGGTGTATGTAAACTTCCGACTTCAACTGTATGTAGTTTATTACATAATCAGTACCTATAGGTAATATTCAACTGGCAATAGATTAGTTAGTTATGTCGCTGTGACCATAGTATTTATCAACATGTGACTCGATTCAGAAAACTGGGCATTTGTCGCAAGTCACTACTTCACAGGAGAGTCGTTTCACGTAAGAAATATTTTAGAATTTTGGGGCAGAAATGCCTTCTCGAACATGTGAACTTTCATGCCATCTGTAAATACGAATACAATTGGTAAATGATGAGCCTTGTTGGTTAAGCCACAGAAAAAAGCAGCAACCTTCCTGCTAGCCATGATTGGTTGAGATAATGAGTGGGCTGGACATGCCGAGAGATGCGTTCAGATTGGCCTGCCATCTTCAGTCTGTTTTGGTAATCCTGTCGAACGCGGCTTTAAAAAAAAATTGTTGTAATGTTGAGCTGCATAAGTGTTGCTCTTCACTTTCTGGAGGATCAAGTTTTGACATCAGTGGAATTAGAGTATGATAGCTAAAGAGATGGAGAAAACACCTGTCTCCGGATTACTTTGCTAAGCGCTAGCTATCTAGGCTAGTGGGTTGAGCGATTGTTAGCTTACGTGTTAATGGTTTGGAAGGTAATGTTTGTATCATTGTTTAGCGCAGACCTCAAGTCATTTGTAGCTTTTGGAAATTGAGACTACTTGTACAGTAAGTTATGTAAAATGTGATTGTACAATGTGATGGATTTACATGTCAAATAGCTTTTTTTGCTAGATGCAAAATACTACTGTTTGAATAGCCTCAGATTATATGCACTATTGATTTGACCATTAGTGAAAGGTAATATGTGAATGGAAATCAGTTTTTGAACTTGTGATCTTTATTTCTGATACTGAAATATGGAATGTGAAGCCTTAATACTACAATGCAATGTAATGTCTAATTGATTTTGACAAAAAATATAGAAAAGGATTAACAAAAGTGAACCATATTTTAATATATCTTGGAGAATGCCTATTACTGAATGTTACTAACTTTTCTTTGTCTCGTAATTTCACCCTCTTAATTCAGGTCTATTATCTGCTGACCAAGTCTCTGTCCGAAGCATGTAACATAAACATTATTATCCATGAGTCCACGCAATTTATTATTTGACTTGTTAAGCACATTTTTACTACTGAACTTATGTAAGCTTACCATAACAAAAAGGTTGAATTGACTCAAGACACTTTCTGAGTATATTGTAAATATTTTGAAAAACGTGTAGGCCAGTGACAACATCTAAATGTAACCCATTTTAAATTCAGGCTGTAACACAACAAAAATGTGGAAAAAGTCAAGGGGTATGAATACTTTCTGAAGGTGCCCCCCATCTTATGCTGTATCTCGATTTATTTTTGGACTGTTTTTCCATGTATGATTCTATAATTCAATGAAGTTTCCATGGACTAATAACAGTAAAAGGGATTGGAGTCTGCATGTTCATTAGCAATCATTGTTTGAAGTTTATTAGTGCTTCGCAACTGCCTGTTTGGATATTATTGCCCTGAAGTACATCAGAAAGGGTTCCATAACAACTATAGTATAGACCTTTTTAAATGAATCACATACTTCAATTACATGATTTATTTGTGAATTTCCATGCTGAAGAATATAATTAGTCTGTGACCTCATCCATTTAAAAAATTCAAGTTGATTCAATCTGTTCACTCTTTATTAACAGACAGAAGGAAGGCCACTCAAACAAACCTCTAGAGGGAGAAGGTCAAAGACCACGGGGCAGAGGCTTGATTGAAAATATGACTTATCTCTGATCAGTAGCTACTAATATATTTTCCTGTAGTCCTTCTCAAAGGACCAATCAATCATCACAGATCAAGCTCACCCCGAACTCCAGTTGGTCAGATCTTGCAAGTAACGAAATTAACAACCCAAAGTAGCAGGACTTTCATTTGAAGGCTAAGAGTTAACCAATGATCCCATTGGGTGTCGTTAATGTCCCCTAAACTCAAGGACTTCATTGCTGTGCTTGTCCCACTCATTGCTTTAAAGTTGTTGTCGTCTTTCGATGTGAAACCAACCTCTTCTATTACTAAACTTGTTTTCAATAGCTAAGGCAAGTTTGGGAGACAAGCATTCAATAACACTGGGCACAGCACATTACCTGTATCCTTTCTCATCTCGCAAAGAGTTCCCTGAGGCACATCTAGGAGATGCTACAGTACCAGAACTGTAATTGCTTATTGATCAATATCAATAAAAAGCTAAATTCTCCGTCTGCTCCAAAAACAGCAATTTATGTAAACAACAACAAACAACAACAAACTGAGATGTGCGTTTCTC